>NC_057804.1:370599961-370727461 GCF_018294505.1 Triticum aestivum | reverse complement strand
AAATAGAGTAACGCCTTAGGCAAGATGACATGATGTAGACAAAGTAAACCCAAGCAATATGAATAAACCCTATCGTTTCCCCTTAATGGCAACAGTACAAATACGTATCTTGTCCCCTACTTTTTCACTGGGATATAGAGCACCGCAAGATTGAACCCATTACAAAGCACCTCTCTCATTGCAAGATAAATCAATCTAGTTGAACAAACTAAACAGATAGATCGAAGAGAAATACAAAGGTATAACAATCATGCATAAAAGAGTTCAGAGAAGACTCAATTAATATTCATAAATATCCAGATCATAAACCCACAATTCATTGGATCCCAACAAACACACCACAAAAGAAGATTACATCAGATAGAACTCCAAGAACATTGAGGAGAACATTGTATTAAAGATCAAAGAGAGAGAAGAAGCCATCTATCTACTAGCTATGGACCCATAGGTCTGTGATGAACTACTCACGCATCATCATAGGGCAGCAAGGATGATGTATAAGCCCTCTGTGATCGTTTAACCCTCCGGCAGAGTGCTAGGAAAGGCCTCCAGGTGGGATCACGGAAGAACAGAAATTTGCGGCGGGGAAAAAGTGTTTGGAGTGGCTCTCTATTGGTTTCCTGATTTTGGAGAATTTATAGAGGTAGAATTAGGTCAGACGGAGCCACAAGGGGCCCATAAGGCATCAGGGCGCGCCTACCCCCTGGGCGCGCCTTGTTACCTTGTCGTCTCCTCGCTTCTCATCTGGTCTCCTCCTGATGCTTCTAGTGTCTCTTTTGTCCATAGAAAATCATCAAAAAAGTTTCATAGCGTCTGGACTCCGTTTGATACTAATTTCTTGGAAAACCAAAAACAAGCAGAAAACAAGCACTTGGCACTGGGTTAATAGGTTAGTCCAAAAATGATATAAAATACCACAAAACTTGTATAAAACATCCAAGATTGATACTATAATAGCATGGAACAATAAAAATCTATAGATATGTTGGAGACGTATCATGGCATACCGCAAAATAGAGGAAACAAACTTTTGTTCAACTGCCTATGGTCGAAACAGTGTCATGTTGATCAAAAGGAGTCTGGCGTACCGCAAAACGGAGGAAACTGACTTCTCGCCAACCGCCTACGGTCTAAATGGGGTCTTGTTCATCGTGGGAGGTATGGCGTACCACAAAACGGGACTCCACATGCTATTGTTCATCCACCGTCGACTTCCTTCATCCTCTACTAGCTACTGTTCATCCACCGTCGACTTCCTCCAACCTCCACCGGCTACTGTTCATCCAGCCTCCACGGGGTCCTGTTCATCCACCCCAACTGGCTGGGGTGTGGCGGCCTCTCGGGGTCTTCTTCATCCAACGGCAACTGTCTACTACCACGAGGTCTTCTTCATCTAGCCCCCACCGGCTGGGATGGGGAGTACGAGCGAGCAGCAACAACGGGAACTGTTCATCCCCAGCCAACCAACTAGTTAGGTCAACCCACCACGTCTTGCACAAGGGGCTCGATCGATGCAAGTCTCGAGTCGTTCTATGTATCACGCACGCGGCACCAACATGCATTGTTCATCGAGAGGCAACCCTACCGGCTACGTCTCACATGGGGGCTCGATGCAACACATTGATTGATCGCCTTCAGTAAGCAGCATGTGTCGAATTTTGGGTTCCGGCAGACCCTCAAGGTTCGAACTCTGGGGTGCACGCGGAGATCACACCTCCTGCCTACCCACGTCTCATCGCCTCGCAAGGATCTAAACTACACGAAGAACAACACAAGGGACATGAGATTTATACTGGTTCAGGCCACCATTGTGGTGTAATACCCTACTCCAGTTTGTGGTGTGGTGGATTGCCTCAGGGGCTGATGATGAATAGTACAAGGAAGAATAGCCTCGCGAGGGGCTGTTCTTGGCTGGTGCGATGAACTGCTTGGGTGAGTTTAGTCGCCTCTCTCTCTCACTAGTCTACCCAAAATCTCTCCTCCCTCTACTCTGCAGTGGCTAGCTCTATTTATAGAGGGAGGCCCTAGGCCTCTTCCCAAATATAGAGCGGGAAGGGCGCCAACAATTGGCCATTTTGAAGGGGAACATCTAGTACACTTATCCCGACTAAAGTCGGTCCTCGCCTGCCAAAGACCCTGACGATGACGCCGGCTTGGGCTTCACGATGACCTCCATCCTGCTGCCCTACTGGTCTTGGTCTTGTTGCACTGAAATGGTTGCCTTTGCTTGATACTCTTGCCTGCGCTTGCCCCCTTTGCACCAAAGAGGAAACAAGGACTTTGCGCAGGCCGGCGCCCGCCTGGCCTCGGTCGTCATGGCTTGCATCATGGGCACCTCGTGAGGTACTCCGCCTTGATCTCTCCGCCTCCTCGCGAGCCAGCCTAACGAGGCTGTGCCCGAGGAAGCCTCTTGTCGTCCGCCCCACGAGGCTTGGCCCCTCGCGAGGGTCTTGAGTACGTGTTGACGAAGATGGGCCGTACTGCGCCACTCCCTGAGCCACGCCGCAGGCCGCAGGCAGGCAAGTCTGGGTACCCCTGTTCCCAGAACACCGACAGTAGCCCCCGGGCCCAAGGCACGCCCGGACTTGGCTTAGCAGAGAAGCGAAGGGGCAAGTGCGAAGCGCCGCGAGCCCCATCAGCCTGCGGCCTCGGACGCCGCGTGGTGGTTGATTGGACGTGGACGTCCCTGATTCCCCACGACGCCTCGGCAACTGCACAAATTGACAAGTCCCTGCATGCAAAACGGGTCATGATTACCTGCGATCATGGAGGCCGGCGGTTGGCCTCCCCCGGCTATATGTACGGAACGGCGTGGGCCTTTCCAGTCCATCTCTTCCTGCTACTCTCCGTCTTCTTCTTTGTCGCTCGCCATCCCCATGGCCCCGCCGAAGAGGTTCTCGGTCGCGGAGAAAGGAAAGGCTCGCCAGGAAGGCCCCAGCTCTCCTCCGGCCAAGCGTGGCCAGGGCCGCCCTCGCAAGCACCCTACGGCCCCCGCTGCGGCCTCCCGTGGCCGCGAAAATATCCCTCTGCGCGGCGGTGGGCGTTCGACTGCCAACGAGAGGTACGCTCGGGTTGCACGACCCCCAAGGCCGCGCTTTCGCTCGGCGGAGGTGCTGCCGGAGTTCGTCATGTGGTCGGTGGACCCGACCGACACCTGGCTCCAGCTCCCCCGCTTCTTTATAGGTGAACTTCCGGCTGGTGCCCCGGGCGGCCTTTGGCTTCAGGCAGATGGTTGCTGCAGCAGGGCCTCCTGGGCTACTCTGGAGGTCTCCACCGCCGGGGAGGCGGCCCTGACCCACGGCTAGCAAATGTTTGCCCGTGCGCGCGGCCTGAGCCGATGATGCACTCTACACTTTAAGTTTGACGGCGATGCCACCCTCTACGTGAGGGTGTTCGGGGAAGACGGCCGCCGCACCGGATGCTGCCCCGAAGATGATGACCACGGCCGCGCGCCCAGCCCCGGCGTTGATAGGGATGAAGGTGGCGGGAGGCGCGCGGGCAGCGGTGCCCGAGGCCCGCCAAGCTCTGGTGACTCCCCCTCGGATGGCAGCTCCTCCAGTGGCGGTCGCGACCAGCCCCCTCATTGTCGTGCTCGCCTAGGAGAGGGCAGCGGGTCGGCCCGACACCATGCTTCGGTGAAGCGGGAGGCAGAATCCAGCTGAGCTCCGGAGGCAGTATGAGCCTTTGCCGAGAGTTGGCGCCGGGCAAGTCATGCCCCCTTTTGCTTTCCTTTCTCTCCTGCGCAAACAGAATGTAATCTGGCGCCCCACGGGGCGTGTTGAACTGTCGCTGCTTAATTGGTGCATTGTTTCTACTGTTTCTGCGCTATGTTTTCGTTCTGCATGTTTATGCGTGGAAATCACTTATCTTGGGGGGGGGAAGCTCGTTGCGGTCCTCGCCTCCCGAGGCTAGGGCCTCGTCGCACGCCTTGTGTCCTGCAGGGTTTAGTCATTAGGGGTAGTCTCCAGCCTTGGTAGCGAGGACAACCAACCCAAGCCCCGTGATCGTGTCGCGATGCCCGTGGGGCACGGAATGGGAGGGGTGCTCTCACAGCGGACTCGGATAGGGAAGTTCCAAACCACCGGGCAGAAAACACGCGCGAGGGTGCCCATGTTCTTCCCTTGTGAGACTTCGTGCGAGAGAAAACGAAACAAACAAGTGAAATGGACGAAGGGTCGCGAGCTCGAAACGATAACAGCCTCAGAAAAACTTCAAATAGAAACAAACAAGCCAACTGCGGAAAGCAAATGAAAGAAGCCGCGTCCGGCACCTAGTCTAGTCTTCGACGTCTTCTCACCAGCTCGGAGCTAAGTGCTGCCACCGGGCGTGGGCGGGAGCCCCCGAGGCCCCTGGGCGGCTCTCTAGAGACTCCGAGGCGTGTACAGCCCCACTCATTATTACGTGAGAGTGTCACGGGCGGCGAGCTTCACAGGCGTTTGCCTTCTTCATAGGCACCGGGCCTTTTCCCAAACGCGGCTACTTCACAAGCATTCGCCTTCTTCACAGGCACCGGGCCTTTTCCCAAACGCGGCTACTTCACAGGCATTCGCCTTCTTCACAGGCACCGGGCCTTTTCCCAAACGCGGCTACTTCACAGGCATTCGCCTTCTTCACAGGCACCGGGCCTTTTTCAGGGGTAAAATCTTCAGAGATGTTGGATGTTCCACGCGTTCTGGATGGGCACCCCCTCCTGGGTCTCCAAGCGTGCGGAGCCGGGCCTGGAAACATGAACAACCTTAAACGGGCCCTCCCACATGGGAGAGAGCTTGTGCAGTCCCTCCCTGGAGAGAACCCGCCTGAGCACGAGATCCCCTACCTCAAGAGTCATGGGGCGGATGTTGCGGCAGTGGTATCGCCGCAGTGCTTGTTGGTACATTGCTGCTCGCAGTGCGGCTTCTCGGCGATGCTCCTCCCCCAGCATGAGATCCGTCCCCCACATGGCATCCTGCTGCGCTTCGTTGAACGCGAGGACCCATGCGGAACAACGTCTGACCTCGTGAGGGGGAACGGCTTCAGCTCCATAAACCAAAAAGAACGGGGTCTCGCCAGTCGGCTTGGTTGCGGTCGTGCGGATAGACGACAGCACAGACTGGAGCTCGTCGTACCAGCCCCTGCCACATGCCTCCAGCTTCTTCTTGAAGGTCCTAGTTTTGAGGCCCCTCAGGACCTCTGAGTTGGCTCGCTCGGCCTGACCGTTGCTCCGCAGGTGCGCCACCGAAGCATAGCATATCTGCATTCCAAGGTTAGCACAGTATGTTTTGAAG
Source organism: Triticum aestivum (assembly GCF_018294505.1). NCBI lineage: Eukaryota > Viridiplantae > Streptophyta > Magnoliopsida > Poales > Poaceae > Triticum > Triticum aestivum. The sequence continues at coordinate 370,722,197 of NC_057804.1, read as the reverse complement.
AGGTTACTGGTGAATTGCGAACCGTTGTCGGTGATGATGCGGTTCGGCACCCCGAATCGGCTCACGAGGCCCTTGATGAACTTGACCGCGGAGCCTGCGGGGATGGTGCGGACAGATTCCACCTCAGCCCAGTTGGTGAACTTCTCCATGGTGACGTAGAAGTAGAGGTAGCCTCATGGCGCCCGAGGGAACGGACCCAGGATATCCAATCCCCAGACTGCGAATGGCCATGAGAGGGGTATAGTCTGCAGACCTCTTACTGGCTGGTGGATCTGCTTGGCATGGAACTAACAGGCCTAGCAAGCTTTCACCAGTTCCACAGCATCATTGAGTGCCGTGGGACAATAGAACCTGCTGCGGAACATCTTGCCAACGAGAGTCCGTGATGACGAGTGATGCCCACAGTCTCCACCATGTATGTCTGCCAGTAGCTCCTTCCCTTGCTCCCTGGAAATGCAACGTAAGGACACATCATTCGGTCATCTCCGGTAGATCTCTCCATCCTTGAGGCAGTATGTCGTGGCCTGACGTGCCACACGCTCCGCTTCCTCCTCCTTTTCCGGCAAGGTGCCTCGTGTCAGGTAGCTCATGAGCTCTGTGATCCAGCACCCTTCCTGAGGCTCCAGCGCCAGGAGCAGGCGCGCTCCTGAGGTCGGGCCGCAGACCGGTGCTCCCGAGGCAGGTGGCTGGGGGAGCTCCTCCCGAGGCTGCGTCATGCTTGACAGTGATGGCATCGCCGAGGGCTTGAAGAGCCGCTCCTCGAAGACGCCAGGCACCTGAGGTAGCCGCATGGATGCCCTTTTGGCGATGTCATCAGCCACTGAAAGGTCGCACCTGCATTGCGCATCCCGAACGGCATGCATGTATAGCAGTACACTCCACATGGGGTCAGGAAAGCCGTCTTTTCTACATCTTCTACTGCCATCTTGATCTGGTGATAGCCGGAGAAGGCATCTAGGGAGCACAACAAGTCACACTCAGCGGTGGAGTCGGTGATCTGGTCGATGCAAGGGAGTGGGAATGGATCCTGCGGGTAGGCCTTGTTGAGGTTGGTGAAGTCGATGAGGTTGGTGAAGTCGACACACATGCGTTCCTTTCCCCCCTTCTTTGGCACGACAACCGGGTTAGCCAACCAATCCGGGTAGCGGACCTCGCGAATGACCCCTGCCGCCTCCAACTTGCGGATCTCTTGGAGGATGAAAGCTTGCTTCTCAATGGACTGCCGCCTCGCCTTATGCTTCATGGGGCGCACGTTGGGGCACACGTTGAGGTGATGCTCAATTACACCCCTCGGGACCCCTGCTAGCTGATCAGGTTCCCACGCGAATACCTTCTTGTTCGCGTGTAGGAACTTCACCAAGGCCTCCTCCTGCTCGGGCTCGAGGTTGGCGCCTATGGTGAAGGTGGCACTAGTAGATCCATCCTCGTCGACCAGTACCTGCTTGGTTTCTGCCTTGTCTTGGGTGAATAAATGTTTCTTCTTGGCCGGTGCAGCCCCCTTGGGCTCAGGGGCGTCTGAGCCGGCGGGCTGCGCCACCGCCGCAGCCTTGAAGGTAAGCTTGAGCGCTTGCAACGCATCCCCGGTGTCTCCGGGCACGGTGAGGATGCCGCTACTCCCGGGCATCTTCATGAGGTTGTACGATGGGTGAGTTGCGGCCATGAACCGGGCTAGTGCCTGGTAGCTGAGGATGGCATTGTATGGGAGGCCGATGGGGGCGATGTCGAAGTCGATTAGCTCCGTGCGGAAGTTGTCGTAGGTGCCGAAGGTCACCGGAAGGTGGATCTGCCCCAGGGAGCTAGTGGAGCTACCTCCGACGCCCAAGAAGGGCTTGCTGGGCTAAAGCCGCTCCGGCGGTACGTGGAGGAGGCTGAAGGCCTCCATCGAGAGCACGCTGAGGATAGCACCGCCGTCGATGAGGGTCCTCGTGATGGCCACCTGACAGATGGTGGGGGTGCACAGCATTGGGAGCGCGCCCGAGCAGGCTGAGTTGGAGGGGTGATCATCCGAGCTGAAGGCTATATCGGCTTTAGGCGCCGCCCAGCCCGGAGGAGCCCCATGCAGCGCGGAAGTGGCGCCGATCTGGTGGACGAATGACTTGATGTGGCGGCCTGAAGGTGGTGCCTGCGAGCCACCTAAGAGAGTTGCGACGACCGGGTGCGCCGGTGCAGCGTACTGGGCGAGGAAGAGGCCGCGCAGCTCCCCCCAAGAGGCCACGGAAGCCGTCGGCAGGTGGAGCAGCCACATGTGCGGGACGCCGGTGAGGGCCATGGGAAACCAGTTAGCTATGACCCTGTCGTCGCCCCCGGCCTCGAGGACGGCCTCCTCGTATGCCAATAGGAAAACCAGCAAATCGGCCGTGCCGTTGTAGCGCGGTGGCATCTACGGCTTGAACTTGTTCGGCCATCGCACCTGTTGCAAGGCGGGGGCCAAGGCTCGGAGCCCCCTGGCGCCCGTGCTGGCGCTGGCGACCGGAGCGGGCGGTGTGTTGCCCATCATGAGGGCGAACCGTGGTGTTGGCGGAGAGCGGGTCGGTGGAAGGGAAAGCTCCAGCGCACCCCTACCTGGCGCGCCAAATGTCGGATTTCGGGTTCCGGTAGACCCTCAAGGTTCGAACTCTGGGGCGCACGCGGAGATCACACCTCCTGCCTACCTAATGACCCACAAGTATAGGGGATCTATCGTAGTCCTTTCGATAAGTAAGAGTGTCGAACCCAACGAGGAGTAGAAGGAAATGATAAGCGGTTTTCAGCAAGGTATTCTCTGCAAGTACTGAAATAAGTGGTAACAGATAGTTTTGTGATAAGATAAATTGTAACGAGCAACAAGTAACAAAAGTAAATAAAGTGCAGCAAGGTGGCCCAATCCTTTTTGTAGAAAAGGACAAGCCTGGACAAACTCTTATAATGGGAAAAGCGCTCCCGAGGACACATGGGAATATCGTCAAGCTAGTTTTCATCACGCTCATATGATTCACGTTCGGTACTTTGATAATTTGATATGTGGGTGGACCGGTGCTTGGGTACTGCCCTTACTTGGACAAGCATCCCACTTATGATTAACCTCTATTGCAAGCATCCACAACTACAACAAAAATATTAAGGTAAACCTAACCATAGCATGAAACATATGGATCCAAATTAGCCCCTTACGAAGCAACGCATAAACTAGGGTTTAAGCTTCTATCACTCTAGTAACCCATCATCTACTTATTACTTCCCAATGCCTTCCTCTAGGCCCAAATAATGGTGAAGTGTTATGTAGTCGACATTCACATAACACCACTAGAGGTTAGATAACATACATCTTATCAAAATATCGAACAAATACCAAATTCACATGACTACTAATAGCAAGACTTCTCCCTTGTCCTCAGGAACAAACGTAACTACTCACAAAGCATATTCATGTTCATAATCAGAGGGGATATAATATGCATAAAGGATCTGAACATATGATATTCCACCAAATAAACCAACTAGCATCAACTACAAGGAGTAATCAACACTACTAGCAACCTACTAGCACCAATCCTGGACTTGGAGACAAGAATTGGATACAAGAGATGAACTAGGGTTTGGAGATGAGATGGTGCTGGTGAAGATGTTGATGGAGATTGCCCTCTCCCGATAAGAGGAGCGTTGGTGATGACGATGGTGATGATTTCCCCCTCCCGAAGGGAAGTATCCCCGGTAGAACAGCTCTGCCGGAGCCCTAGATTGGTTCCGCCAAGGTTCCACCTCGTGGCGGCGGAGTCTCGTCCTGAAAGGTCCTCTTCTATTTTTTTCTCATCGAAAGACTTCATATAGGAGAAGATGGACGTCGGAGAGCCACCAGGGGGCCCACGACGTAGGGGGCGCGCCCCGGGGGGGCACCCTCGTGAGCAGGGTGTGGGACCCCTGGCCTTCATCTTTGGCGACGATTTTTCTTTATTTATTTTAAGGTATTCCGTGGAGTTTCAGAACTTTTGGAGTTGCGCAGAATAGTCTTTCAATATTTGCTCCTTTTCCAGCCCAGAATTCCAGCTGCTGGCATTCTCCCTCTTCATGTAAACCTTGTAAAATAAGAGAGAATAACCATAAGTATTGTGACATAACGTGAAATAACAGCCCATAATGCAATAAATATTGACATAAAAGCATGATGCAAAATGGACGTATCAACTCCCCCAAGCTTAGACCTCGCTTGTCCTCAAGCGAAAAGCCGATAACAATAAATATGTCCTCATGTTTAGAGGTAGAGGCGTCGATAAAAATAAGATACGGACATGAAGGCATCATGATTATTTCATAACAGCAACATATATAGATTTTGTCATATGATTACTCATGTTCAAGTGATGATCTTTTCACAAAGCCAAAGTATGAATCAGAAACCTTATTGAGTACCAACAAATTGTACCCTCAGTCATTAAACAATTGCAATTTATCATAACATCAGAAAGAGTTTATGTCAGAGCTTAAAAGCAAGTCCACATACTCAACTATCACTTAGTCCTTCACAATTGCTAACACTCACGCAATACTTGTGGTTACGGAGTTTTAATCAGACACAAAGAAAGATAGGGGCTTATAGTTCTGCCCCACAACTTTTTACCTCAAGGGTAATGTCAAAAATAATAATTCATGCTCCCCCACATCCAATTAGATATATATATCATGTTCTTTCCAACATGCTGAGTTTGCCAAAGGATAAAATAAAAAGGGAAAGGTGAATATCACCGTGACTCTTGCATAAGGTAGAGGATAATAATAAAAGACAGGCCCTTCACAGAGGGAAGCAGAGGTTGTCATGCGCGTTTAGGGTTGATGCACAAAATCTTAATGCAAAAGAATGTCACTTTATATTGCCCCTTGCATGTGGACCTTCATTATGCAGTCCGTCGCTTTTATTGCGTCCACAACAAGTTCGTACAAAGTTTATTTTCTCCGCACTAATAAGTCATGCATATTTAGAGAGCAATTTTTATTGCTTGCACCGATGACAACTTACTTGAAGGATCTTACTCAATCCATAGGTAGATATGGTGGACTCTCATGGCAAAACTGGTTTAAGGGTATTTGGAAGCACAAGTAGTATTTCTACTTGGTGCTGAGAATTTGGCTAGCATGAGGGGGAAAGGCAAACTCAACATGGTAGAGGAACCATGACAACATACTTTATCTCAGATGTAAGAAAACATATCTCATTATGTTGTCTTCCTTGTCCAACCTCAACTCTTTAGCATGTCATATTTTAATGAGTGCTCCCAATCATAAAAGATATCAATGATAATATATCTATATGTGAAACCTCTCTTTCCTTATTACTTCCTATTAATTGCAACAATGACCAAAGCTATATTTATCAACTCCCAACAACTCTTAATCATCATACTCTTTCTATGTGGAGTCATTACTTTCACTAAGATCAATATGAACTCTTTGATTCTTTTTATTCTTTTTCTTCTAATCACCCAAGATCATGGCAAAATACTCAAGCCCTTGACTCAACACTAATCTTTATTATATAGCTCACGGACTCTATTACAAAGAGAGATCATAAAGCAAAACTCAAAACTAGATCATGCCATGACTTTATTCTACTAAATCAAGATACTACTAATAGGATCGAACTAAGAAAAACGGTAAAGATAGGACTTGTGATGGTGATACGATACCAGGGCACCTCCCCCAAGCTTGGCAGTTGCCAAGGGGAGTGCCCATACCCAGGTGATTATGTCCTCGGAGGTGTTGTTGATGATGGACTCATTGCATTTTTCTTCTCTAGCTTGCGTCTGAGGCTAAAATTTTCCTCCCTCAGATCCTCATTCTCGAGCTCAAGTTTCATTATCTTTTTGCATAGTGTTGCCTTGCTGTCCTGCAAAAAACAAGGTGGGATAGATTGAACCTTATGGAGGCTTGACTTCTTGAACTCCACATGCATATCACCAGGTTGAGGTAGGGGATAGTCCTCTTCATCGGAACTCGTTTCCTCCTCCGTGGTCCAACCATAATGCTCCACGTCCCCATATACTTTTGGATTTGCAATATAATCAGCCATGTAGCTCTCTCCCTCCGAATCTTGGGAAGACATCTTGCTCTAATCTGCAACAGCAACAGCTCGAAACAAGAAACAGAGGATATTTGCGTGATACGAGAGTCAAAACCTTCGGGAGTATATATAATGAATTTTTACCGACCAAAATACGTATCGTGCAAGGAAACGGAGTCCAGAGGGCACACGAGGTGCTCACGGGGTAGGGGGCGCGCCCAGGGGGGTAGGGCACGCCCTCCACCCTCGTGGAGGCCTTGTGTCCTCCCTGGACTGCTACTTATTTTTCTATTTTTCTAAATATTCCAAAACGGAGAAATATTGCCTTAAAAATTGTTTTGGAGTCGGTTTACTTACCCTACCACATACCTATTCCTTTTCAGACTCTGGAACGTTCTGGAAAGTGTCCCTTATGTATTCTTTTGGGGTTACGGTTTCAATAATATTGGTTTCAACATTTATAGGATTACCTGAGATATAGTGTTTGATCCTTTGACTGTTTACCACCTTCGGATTTGTGCCTGTGAAGTTGTTGATTTTTATGGCACCGGAACGATAGACCTCCTCAATAACGTAAGGACCTTCCCATTTGGAGAGAAGTTTTCCTGCAAAAAATCTTAAACGAGAGTTGTATAGCAATACATAATCACCTACATTAAACTCACGCTTTTATATCCTTTTGTCATGCCATCTTTTAACCTTTTCTTTAAACAACTTGGCATTTTCATAAGCTTGGGTTCTCCATTCATCAAGTGAGCTAATATCAAATAACCTCTTCTCACCGGCAAGTTTGAAATCATAGTTGAGCTCTTTAATAGCCCAATATGCCTTATGTTCTAGTTCAAGAGGTAAGTGACATGCTTTTCCATAAACCATTTTATACGGAGACATGCCCATAGGATTTTTGTATGCAGTTCTATAGGCCCATAATGCATCATTCAGTTTCTTGGACCAATTCTTTCTAGACCTATTGACAGTCTTTTGCAAAATTAATTTGAGCTCTCTATTGCTCAATTCTACTTGACCACTAGACTGCGGGTGATAAGGAGATGCAACTCTATGATTGACATCGTATTTAGCAAGCATCTTACGGAAAGCACCATGAATAAAGTGTGAACCACCATCAGTCATTTAATATCTAGGGACTCCAAACCTCGGAAAAATAACTTCCTTAAGCATTTTAATAGAAGTGTTATGATCAGCACTACTAGTTGGAATAGCTTCTACCCACTTAGTAACGTAATCAACAGCAACTAAAATATGAGTGTATCCATTAGAGGCAGGAAAAGGTCGCATATAATCAAAGCCCCAAACATCAAATGGTTTAATAACAAGAGAATAATTCATAGGCATTTCTTGACGTCTACTAATATTACCAATTCTTTGATATTCGTCGCAAGACAAAACAAACTTACGGGCATCCTTGAAGAGAGTAGGCTAATAAAAACCGGATTGCAATACCTTATGTGCAGTTCTATCTCCAGCGTGGTGTCCTTCATATGCCTCGGAGTGACACTTGCGTAGGATCTGTTCCTGTTCATGCTCAGGTACACAACGTCTAATAACACCATCTACTCCTTCTTTATAAAGATGTGGGTCATCCCAAAAGTAATGTCGCAAGTCATAATTTTTTTTCTTTTGTTGGTATGTGAAGCTAGGCGGTATAAATTTAGCAACAATATAATTAGCATAATCAGCATACCATGGAGTGCTACGAGAAGTGCGTATGACATTTAATTGTTCATCAAGAAAGCTATCATCAATAGGTAGTGGTCATCAAGAACATTCTCTAACCTAGATAAGTTGTCTGCAACGGGGTTCTCAGCTCCTTTTCTATCAACAATATGCAAATCAAATTCTTGCAGCAAGAGAACCCATCTAATAAGTCTAGGTTTTGCATCTTTCTTTTCCATAAGATATTTAATAGCGGCATGATCTGTGTGAATAGTTACTTTAGAATCAACAATATAGGGTCCGAATTTATCACAAGCAAATACAACTGCTAAAAGTTCCTTTTCGGTAGTAGCATAATTTCTTTGAGCATTGTCTAGAGTCTTACTAGCATAATGGATAACATTCAATTTCTTGTCAACTCTTTGCCCTAGAACAGCACCTATAGCATAATCACTAGCATCACACATAATTTCAAAGGGTAAATTCCAATCAGGTGGCTGAACAACAGGTGCAGAGACTAATGCTTTCTTAAGTATTTCAAATGCTTCTACACAATCATCATCAAAGACAAATGGTACATCTTTTTGTAATAAATTAGTCAGAGGCCGAGAGGTTTTTGAGAAGTCCTTAATGAACCTCCTATAAAATCCGGCGTGACCAAGGAAACTTCTTATACCTTTGATGTCCTTAGGACATGGCATCTTTTCAATAGCATCAACCTTGGCTTTATCAACTTCAATACCTCTTTCAGAAACTTTGTGCCCCAAAACAATACCTTCATTAACCATAAAGCGACACTTTTCCCAATTCAAGACAAGATTAGTTTCTTCACATCTCTGCAAAACTCGAGCAAGATTGCTCAAGCAATCATCAAAAGAGGAACCATAGACGGAAAAGTCGTCCATGAAAACCTCACAAATCTTTTCGCAAAAGTCAGAGAATATAGCCATCATGCATCTTTGAAAGGTAGCAGGTGCATTACATAAACCGAAAGGCATACGTCTATAAGCAAAAGTACCAAAAGGGCATGTAAAAGTAGTCTTTGATTGATCTTTAGCCGACATAGGTATTTGGGAGAAACCAGAATAACCATCTAGAAAGCAATAATGTGTATGTTTGCATAACCTTTCTAGCATTTGATCAATAAAAGGTAAGGGGTAATGATCTTTCTTAGTAGCCGTATTTAATTTGCGGAAATCAATTACCATCCTATAACCTGTGATAATTCTTTGCGGAATCAATTCATCTTTATCATTAGGGACAATAGTAATACCTCCCTTCTTAGGGACACAATGGACATGACTTACCCACTGACTATCAGCAAGATAAATTATACCTGCCTCCAGAAGCTTGAGTATTTCTTTTCTTACCACTTCTTTCATTTTAGGATTCAAACATTGTTGAGGATCACGAACCGGTTTGGCATCCGCTTCCAAATTTATTTTATGTTGACATAGAGTGGGATTGATGCCCTTAAGATCATCCAGAGTATATCCAATAGCGGCACGGTGCTTCTTTAGAGTTTTCAATAATCTTTCTTCTTCATGCTCTGAAAGGTTAGCGCTAATAATGACAGGATATATCTTCTTCTCATCAAGATAAGCATATTTAAGATTATCAGGCAACGGTTTAAGCTCAAACACGGGATCACCCTTGGGTGGAGGAGGATCCCCTAGGATTTCAACAGGCAAATTGTGTTGCAGAATAGGTTCCTGTTTAAAGAATACTTCATATATTTCCCTTCTTTCATGCATGAACATATCATTTTCATGGTCTAGCAAATAATGTTCTAAAGGATCACTAGGAGGTACGGAAATAGAAGCAAGACCAATAATTTCATCCTTACTAGGCAATTCTTCCTCACGATGTTGTTTACTAAATTTAGAGAAATTAGACTCATGAACCATATCATCCAAGCCAACAGTAATAACATCCTTTTCGCAGTCTATCTTAGCATTAACAGTATTCAAGAAGGGTCTACCAAATATAATAGTACAAAAGCTATCTTGTGGAGAAGCAAGAACAAGAAAATCAGCGGGATATTTGGTTTTCCCACACAAGACTTCAACATCTCTAACAATTCCCACTGGTGAAATAGTATCTCTATTGGCAAGTTTAATTGTGACATCAATTTCTTCTAACTCAGCAGGTGCAATCTCATGCATAATTTCTTTGTATAAGGAATGAGGTATTGCACTAACACTAGCACCCATATCACATAAGCCATGATAACAATGATCTCCTATTTTAATAGAAATAATGGGCACGCCTACCACAGGTCTATGTTTATCTCTATCACAAGGTTTAGCAATTCTAGCAGTTTCACCAGAGAATTGAATAACATGCCCATAAATATTATCAGACAAGAGATCTTTAACAATAGCAATATTGGGTTCTACTTTGACTTGCTCAGGAGGTGTATAAGTCCTAGTATTACTTTTACGAACAAGAGTTGAAGCTTTAGCATGATCCTTCATTCTAACAGGGAAGGGTGGTTTCTCAACATAAGAAGTAGGAACAATAGGATCATTATAAGTGACAGTCTTTTCTTCAACTTTAATAGGTGCAGCTACTTTTACTTCTATGGGAGGATGATATTTAAACCACTTCTCCTTGGGGAGATCAACATAAGTAGCAAAAGATTCACAGAAAGAGGCTACTATCTCAGAGTCAAGTCCATATTTAGTGTTAAACTTACGGAAAATATCGGTATCCATAAAGGATTTAACACAATCAAACTTAGGTGTCATACCTGACTCCTTACCATCGTCGAGGTCCCAATCTTCAGAGTTGCATTTAATTCTATCCAATAAATTCCATCTGAATTCAATAGGCTTCATCATAAAAGAGCCAGCACAAGAAGTATCAAGCATGGTGCGATTGTTATCAGAAAGCCGAGCATAAAAACTTTGCATAATCACTCCTTTTGTGAGCTCATGATTGGGGCATGAATATAACATTGATTTAAGCCTCCCCCAAGCTTGAGCGATTCTTTCTCCTTCGCGAGGCCAAAAATTATATATATAATTGCGATCACGATGAACAAGATGCATAGGGTAATACTTTTGATGAAATTCCAATTTCACTCTTTTATAGTTCCATGATCTCGTATCATCACATAGCCTATACCATGTCAATGCGTCTCCCTCCAAAGATAAAGGGAAAGCCTTCTTCTTAACAACATCATCGGGTATACCTGCAAGCTTAAATAGTCCACAAATATCATCCACATAGCGTAGATGTTCGTCAGGATGCTTTGTTCCATCTCCTGCAAAAGTGTTAGCTAGCAGTTTTTCCATCAAACCCGAAGGAATTTCAAAAGGAGTTTCATTTTCAATAGGTTCAGTAGGTTGAGGAGCAACTCTTTGCTCTACTGGACGGGGTGAAGATACCCCGAACAAGCCCCTCAAACAATTACTTTCCATAGTAACAAGTGACAGAAAATTTCAGCACACTATATAAATTTTTCCTTACCAAATTCCACCTACCAAAGGCGCTTCACTCCCCGGCAACGGCGCCAGAAAAGAGTCTTGATGACCCACAAGTATAGGGGATCTATTGTAGTCCTTTTGATAAGTAAGAGTGTCGAACCCAACGAGGAGCAGAAGGAAATGATAAGCGGTTTTCAGCAAGGTATTCTCTGCAAGTACTGAAATAAGTGGTAACAGATAGTTTTGTGATAAGATAAATTGTAACGAGCAACAAGTAACAAAAGTAAATAAAGTGCAGCAAGGTGGGCCAATCCTTTTTGTAGCAAAGGACAAGCCTGGACAAACTCTTATAATGGGAAAAGCGCTCCCGAGGACACATGTGAATATCGTCAAGCTAGTTTTCATCACGCTCATATGATTCGCGTTCGGTACTTTGATAATTTGATATGTGGGTGGACCGATGCTTGGGTACTGCCCTTACTTGGACAAGCATCCCACTTATGATTAACCTCTATTGCAAGCATCCGCAACTACAACAAAAGTATTAAGGTAAACCTAACCATAGCATGAAACATATGGATCCAAATCAGCCCCTTACGAAGCAACGCATAAACTAGGGTTTAAGCTTCTGTCACTCTAGCAACCCATCATCTACTCATTACTTCCCAATGCCTTCCTCTAGGCCCAAATAATGGTGAAGTGTTATGTAGTCGACGTTCACATAACACCACTAGAGGTTAGACAACATACATCTTATCAAAATATCGAACGAATAACAAATTCACATGACTACTAATAGCAAGACTTCTCCCTTGTCCTCAGGAACAAACGTAACTACTCACAAAGCATATTTATGTTCATAATCAGAGGGTATATAATGTGCATAAAGGATCTGAACATATGATCTTCCAGCAAATAAACCAACTAGCATCAACTACAAGGAGTAATCAACACTACTAGCAACCTACTATCACCAATCCCGGACTTGGAGACAAGAATTGGATACAAGAGATGAACTAGGGTTTGGAGATGAGATGGTGCTGGTGAAGATGTTGATGGAGATTGCCCTCTCCTGATAAGAGGAGTGTTGGTGATGATGATGGTGATGATTTCCCCCTCCCGGAGGGAAGTGTCCCCGGCAGAACAGCTCTGCCGGAGCCCTAGATTGGTTCCGCCAAGGTTCCGCCTCATGGCGGCGGAGTTTCGTCCAGAAAGGTCCTCTTCTATTTTTTCTCATCGAAAGACTTCATATAGGAGAAGATGGACGTCGGAGAGCCACCAGGGGGCCCACGAGGTAGGGGGCGCGCCCAGGGGGGGCGCCCCCACCCTCATGAGCAGGGTGTGGCCCCCCTGGCCTTCATCTTTGGCAACGATTTTTCTTTATTTATTTTAAGGTATTTCGTGGAGTTTCAGAACTTTTGGAGTTGCGCAGAATAGTCCTTCAATATTTGCTCCTTTTCTAGCCCAGAATTCCAGCTATCGGCATTCTCCCTCTTCATGTAAACCTTGTAAAATAAGAGAGAATAGCCATAAGTATTGTGACATAACATGAAATAACAGCCCATAATGCAATAAATATTGACATAAAAGCATGATGCAAAATGGACGTATCACTACCCACGTCTCGTTGCCTCGCAAGGATCTAAACTACACGAAGAACAACACAAGGGACACGAGATTTATACTGGTTCAGGCCACCATTGTGGTGTAATACCCTACTCCAGTTTGTGGTGTGGTGGATTGCCTCAGGGGCTGATGATGAATAGTACAAGGAAGAACAGCCTCGCGAGGGGCTGTTCTTGGCTGGTGCGATGAAATGCTTGGATGAGTTCAGTCGCCTCTCTCTCTCACTAGTCTACCCAAAATCTCTCCTCCCTCTACTCTGCGGTGGCTAGCTCTATTTATAGAGGGAGGCCCTGGGCCTCTTCCCAAATATTGAGTGGGAAGGGCGCCAACAATTGGCCATTTTGAAGGGGAACATCTAGTACACTTATCCTGACTAAAGTCAGTCCTCGCCTGCCAAAGACCTTGACGGTGACACCGGCTTGGGCTCCACGATGACCTCCATCCTGCCGCCCTGCTGGTCTTGGTCTTGTTGCACTGAAATGGTTGCCTTTGCTTGATACTCTTGCCTGCGCTTGCCCCTTTGCACCAAAGAGGAAACAAGGACTCTGCGCAGGCCGGTGCCCGCCTGGCCTCGGTCGTCATGGCTTGCGTCATGGGCACCTCGTGAGGTACTCCACCTTGATCTCTCCGCCTCCTCGCGAGCCAGCCTGACGAGGCTGCGCCCGAGGAAGCCTCTTGTCGTCCGCCCCGCGAGGCTTGGCCCCTCGCGAGGGTCTTGAGTATCTGTTGACGAAGATGGGCCATACTGGGCCACTCCCTGAGCCACGCCGCAGGCCGCAGGCAGGCAAGTCTGGGTACCCCCGTTCCTAGAAACCGACAGCATGCAACAACGATCGATCGATCGGGTTCAGTTAGCAGCGAAGGAATCGGTAGGGTTCAGTTCACAGCGAAGGGATAGCTCGGGCTGAGTTAGCAGTGAAGGGATCAATCGGCTTCAGTGCATATTGGGATCGATCGTGTGTTTAGTATGTAGCTAGTGCGAGGGATTGATCGATCGCTCCGATTCAGTAAGTGAATGCCTCGCCCAGGTTCAGTTAGCGAATGCCTCACACACACCTGCGTACAAGAGAAATGCGCAAACCACACTGCATCGCTCAGCCCAGACCACCCACCATAACAGGGAACTCCCCAAAATTTTCCTTTCCCTCACTTCTACCAAGATTTTTTACATCATGGACGGCCCAAAGAATGTCATGCAGGTGCGTCTCCAGCCCGCCTAGGATGAAAAGCCAATTTTCTATCATAATTTTTTGTCATAGAAGTAGAGCCCACCACATCTATGATGATATGTGTTTTTGTTGACAATTATCGTCATAGAAGTGTCATATCCATGACAGAAAAAAGTTTTCCTTTGGGCCATAATGTCATGGATGTGTCTTTTCTTTTGTAGTGAATCAAGCACCAAATGTATGATGCCTCGATGATATCCATGCATACCGTGTCAATGGTTTAATGGTGCTTCACCTTCCACGCCGAAGAACTACGGAGAGCAGGAGGCAGAGCAACCTTACGGCGAGGAGAGAGATGTCACGGAGGGAGAGGGACGCAACCTTAGGGCTTGTTGTGTGTCATCCTTGTGCTGCCCCTACCCTCTATTTATAGATTACCAAGGGGTGGAACCTAACAATGTTGGGAAACGCAGTAGGAAAAAAATGTGCCTATGCACACCCAAGATCAATATGAAGATGCATAATGAGTTGGGATCACGATCATTACCATCACCGAGTTGCAGCGGAAGAAGAACGTGTCAGTCTAGATCATAATTGGAGTCCCTAAAACATCGATGAACGATCCTATGAATATCCCACAAACAGTCCCTCGAACCGACTACAGAAAGCACGACCTCTCTACTTGGTTGCAAGCAACAGCCTTCATGATCCAGCAGCGCTTTGCCGTCTAGAGCTAATTGTCGCGAGAGAATTGAGGGACGAGATTAGAACCACATAGGGCTTCCAGTTATGAGGATTAGAGGATTAGTGTAGCACTAATTAGTCAACTAGGGCCAACTAGAACTAGAAATAGAAGAACTAGAGGAGGCTCCAAAACTTGTATATTCAAAAGAGCACAAATCCTCAAGTATATATAGGTTGGAGGGGAGAGGGAGGGCTGCCGCCAAGGACGAAGGATTCCTCCTTGGTGCTCTGGTCAAGGGGGGAGTCCAACACCTCCCCTACCCCAATTCGGCCTCCTTCGTTAGGGAAGGGAGGCGCCTCCTCACTTGGGCCCTTGGGCCCCAAGTTGCCTTCCACCTCTTGGCCATTTAAGGCTTGTTGGTATTTAAATTAATATAATAGCCTTCTAACTATTATTAGACCTTTTTATACATAATTTAACATCACCAAAAACATTTTCCACCTATATATTAATTATCGAAAATAGCCAATATTTCCCGATAAACTCCGAAAACCCTTTCGGTGACCCTGAAACGCTTTCGGATCCTCTCGGAACTATTCTGAATATTAATGAAGCAAATCCAAAAAAATATTCTCATCAGTCCCATCCTCCTAACACTCAGCAGATCCTAATTGCCTTAAGCTTGCGACCCAGTAGGTTCAGTAACTCATAGACATGAACAAAACCCCTTCATTCAATGACCGACAACTGAACTATGGACGTCCATATCGATACCTATGAGCACATGAATAATATTCAAGTGAACCTTTAGTTATCATGTGATGTTCCCTTTGCTTCGTGATACTTTACAAAACCTAGGATGCCCGATTTGCTCCCAAGTCATCACATGCTCACTATATCAAAATCCTCGTTACCGGTTTTGTTCTTTTTCCTCATTGTCGTGTTCTGGCATCCTCGTGATGTAGTCACCTGTGTCAGACCATACTATGATGGATGCCGTCACACCAAGAGGGACCTAGAATATCTCTCCATCATTGGAGAAGCAAATCCCACTCTCAAGTTATTTGTTTCTTGTCAAACTTTCCCATAAACCTGTAAGTTGTCCTTGTGATCACCGTGTTAGAGGTAATGTTTTAGCAACCCCAAAGCTCATTGTATGGTAAGAAGTGAGTGAGATACTCTCATGGTCTATGGAGCAAAACCACATGTTAACACTCTGTGTTATTACAATTGATTACATGTGATATTATCTCAAGTCATAACAAACAAGTTTGGGTCAATTTGATATGATCGTTCTTAGAATGTCATAATCTCAACATTGTTTCAGGACTATTGTTACACTTAAAGATATCCTAAGATCTGGAAAACGTGATCACCAACAACCCTTGAGCTAGTCTTAGATACGAGACTAGGAACCTTTATTTTATCTATTTATCATTTCACACATGCATATCAGTTTTCCACTAAATCACATATTCCAGGATCATAGCAGTTATAGCATGAAATATAAATACTTAATTATGAATATGGAAATATAATAATACAATATTATTTCCTCTAGGGCATATTTCCAACAGGGAAGGGAGGCAACCCCTAGCCCCCCCCCCCAAATATGCCCCCAAGGTGCTTGCTCATGAATGCACCGCTTTCTTCCCCAACAAGTTTGGGTGTGGGTCCCACCACTTGGTAGACTTGGCCCATGTGGATGCCGCCCCATCGGGAAAGCCAAGGGGACAACCCGCTTGAGTGTTATAGAACCTTCTAGAACTTTCTAAAGGCTTTCTGGGCAACTTTGGGCCACTCTTGGTATCACTGGGTTATTCTCGGAACCTCCCAGAACTTTTATCAAACGATCGACCATTAAGCATGTGACCCTGTAGGTTCGGTAATATGTGGACATGACCCAAAACTCTTTTCGGTCAAATTAATAGTGTGATATGGACACCCATATTAATTGTCACACACACACATGAAGATCTTTATAGAGAAATCTTTTTTTCAAACACATAGTAAACACTTGACCATTCATCTCTAAGGGAACTTCATTCCTACCATACTCAAAATTAATAGCAGAACTTTTCACAAATTCAAACACAATACGAATAATCACATGCAGATAGTGCATGAAGAATATCCTTCAAATAGATCGCCTAAGTCCTCGCTTGCGTTTGTTTTTTGCCCATTTAGGGATCGTTCGTGCAATATGTTGTTCATAGTTTACTTCGCTTCTTGGCTTAAGTTGGGTTTTACCCAAAGCCACAATGGGTTATCTAGTTAATAATAATGTTTGTGTGCATCACAACGATGTAGAGGTCAACGGATTTAACCTTCTTTTAGAAAAGGAAATTCATATAATTTTGGAGGATTTAATCCTTCAGTCGTCTAAAAAGAATTCTAGATTAGAATCCTATAAAACTTCCTTAAATTTAAAATAATTTCAAAAATCTGTTTGGGCAACTCCAACATGCCGACGCAAACATACGTGGTTTTTGTTTGCTTTTCATTTGTTTGGGTTAGCTGGAGGCGCGTTGTCTGACTGCGTCCACCCAAACCTAACTGGTGCACCCAACTGGCCGACAAATTTTAGTAAGCGCGTCTGAATTTTTGGCAAGCAAATTTAATAAAAAAATGGACCAGCGGTCGTAGTTCATGTTGGCGGACATGCCAGCAGTCGGCATACATGCCAGCCATAGTTCATGTCGGCACACTTGGCAGAGCACAAAAAGACAGACATAGTTCAACCATGCCACACATCTGGGTCGTGGTTCATGCCGACATACAAAAAAGATGACGCTCTCGGCCATAGATCAACCTTCTAGCTCGAGCATATCCTTTTGCTTCTTCTTGAACCAACCCTTTCCCCTTGATGGTGGCATTCTGTTGAGCGGCGGTGACCAGGGCGGCTGCGGCAACCTTCTCATTTTTTCTCGGCCTCGTCCTTCCTCCGGCAAACCCTCTTCACTGACTAGATGGGCTTCTGCTCCGACGTCGACTCCTTTTTGTGTTGCTTCTTGTGCACGGGCTAGACGACCATGTCGACGGCGTGCCGGGGGGGGGGCGTCGGCATGTTGAGTGGGCAGGAGGGCAATATATGACGGAGGAATTTTGTGATAATGGGGGAAAATGGGTTGATGTGCTCCCTACGGGCGGGCCAGGAGGAGAAGGACGGGCGTCGCGTGCGTCAGCTCTTCCGCGCTGATGCAAAGCCGACCCAAATTTGGGTAGAAAATGGTCGCGGGCGGACAAAGGACGGACATCATCCATTTGCATCGGCGTGTTGAGCCGTAATTTCTGCCAGTTTCGACCCAAACAACATGCGCAGACGAAATACGTCGACGGCCTTGGAGTTGCCCTTAGAGTGGCCAGGGTGTTAGGGCATCTCTAACGAAGACCTGCAAACCCCCCTCATCAGTTCGGACCACGGAAGCCATCCGACTCGATCCTATATCTGTCCGCGGCGCGGTCCGAACGCGTATCCTCCTCCAACCCGGAGACAAACGTGGGGGAGGTGTGTGGGAGTTCGGGCTGCTGTCACGCCCGCTTCTGACCGCCCTGACGCACCAAAAACCTTCCCCCGCACACGCGCGCTTCCCGCCCGTCGCCCAACTGCCCGCATTCATGCCGTTGTAGAGCGCGCCACTCCACTGAAGGCGGCTTATGGCAGACGTGACCTCTCAATGCCTCCGCCACTGAAGCGGCGCGCCGGCCGAGGGCGACACCCGCTACACGCCCGGCTAAACACGCCTCCATTAAACCCGCGTGGAAGCCGAAAAACCTACTCTGGCCACACGTCCGATCACGAGTGCGCCAACATTAAATGCAACATCGGGCAAGCTTCTCCCGTCCACCCTCTATTTAAATGACGTCAGCCTCGGGCAAGAATTGCACCACTCTGCCCGCTCCCATCACCTCCTTCCACCATTTTCTCCACTATTTTGATGGCATCCGACGAACCGGAAAGGCAGTTCTCCGGCATAAGAGCCGGCTGGGTGGCCCATCGAGCCCGCCGGATACGAGCGAGGCAGCTCGCTGCTCCACTTCCAAGCTAGACGGAGCAGGTTGCCGCCCCAAGCCGACGCATGGTTCATCAACTCGCCGAGGAGTGGCGAGTTGCTCCAGGCCAGCACGGCGGGGAGCACGACGTCACGGGCATCGTCGATGACAGCGCGTCGTCCTGCGCCTCCAGTGCCATCCGCCGTCAACGCGCGCGTAGCCGCACCATGCAGACAGAAAAAGAAGCCGGCTGTGCGGCTGTGAATGAGGTGGCGGCCAGCATATCCGCGTTCGCCGCCATCATCGAGGAGAGGTAGAATACGTGAGGCTGCCACTGCTTCTATCCCATGGGGGCCACCGCCGGCACGTCGCCGGCTTGTACAGCCGGTGACCTGCCAAGTCTTTATCTCAGACCATCCTGGGCACACCTGTCTGGGCTCCATGAAAGCACCCTTCCTCTCCGGCTGAAGCATCCTCTTTGCCACTCCGATGAGCGGCGCAACCGGACATAGGAAAGATACGGAGGAAGAATATGCCTCCGGGACTCCGGCCAGTCCGGTTAGCGGGCTGCCGGACATGGGGAAGACAAAGGGATCCACTGCGGCTGGCCGTAGACTAGTGTAGTGTATTCGTGTCGTGGGAGTGAAGCTCTGCGCGACCGCACATAGTTTTATCCAAAATGTAACCGTTTTCGTTCGGTCCGTATGAAATCCGTCATGTTTGTCTGAAATCCGTCCGTGTTTCCATGAATTTCATCTGGTTTGTTCAAAAAGAGTTTGCAATGTATGTGGATAGCGTTAGATGACGGCCTTCTGCATCCGCGCGCATGCATTGATCCGCTGTCCGGAAACGGATGCGGAAGAAAATTTACGGGTTGCGGTTGGAGATAGTCATTTTGTATCAAAATGAAAACGGGCATTGACGCGTGTAGGAAAGAATCCAATGCAGCTCAGGTCCACCTCAAAAGCACCGAAAAGTCCCGAGATTCTTTCTACTCGCGCGGGCGCGGTCCACCCAGCCTCGAACCGTGCACCGCCCCGCACACGTACTCCGAGCCTATTTTCTTTTTCTTGGTCGGGCTCGGGCAGCCGCTCTCGGTCCATACTCACGGCCCAAGCGCAGCGCACAAACTTTTTAGCCCGCGCGCCCGGCCCATCCGAACCCTCGATGGCGTGCTACAGCAGGTCATGGCCGTCCGATCACTCCTGCGTCGCAGGCTCGCAGCAGCTTTTCCCCCCTCGCCCCTTTTTTCCTTTTGTCACGAACATATACCACCACGGTTGTTCACTCGACACTCCACGCCGCTCCCCCCAAGCCTTCGCTCCTCTCCGACCTGCAACAATGGCGTTCTCCGGTGAGGCGGCTGCGCCCTACAAGTAGACGGCGGAGGTTCCCGTGCCGGTACGTCCTTACCCACCTCGGCTACTCCTTAGACCCCGAATTCCTGCAGCTCAATTACTTAGACTTGGTTTCTTCTCCTGTTTGAATTTGTAGGGGAGGGGAGGGCGGCGTCCCAAGCCTGGAGGTCCTCTTGCTGCAGATTTGACTGAATCCCATCTCTCCTAGGTCCTAGCTCATCCGCTTCCCCGGAATCGGCATTTTGGGGCGTCTCCTCTTTGTTCCGAGCCCATAAAAGCCCTCACTTCTTGCTGCCGTGCTGTCGGGGCCTTTGCCATCTGGGATCCAAGTCGCAGCAATGCGGTCCCTCGTGCTGCTGCTTCTCGTCCACCTCGTCTTCTTGGCGGAGGCCAAGGGCGGCGGCCGCGCGGGCCTGGCGGCGGCGCTGAACGACGACGTCCTGGGGCTGATTGTCTTCAAGGCCGACGTGGTGGACCCGGAGGGGCGCCTCGCGACGTGGAGCGAGGACGACGAGCGGGCCTGCGCGTGGGCCGGCATCACCTGCGACCCGCGCACCGGCCGCGTCTCGGGGCTCAACCTCGCCGGCTTCGGCCTCTCCGGCAAGCTCGGACGCGGCCTCCTGCGCCTCGAGTCGCTCCAGTCGCTCTCCCTCTCCGC
The DNA here is from genome assembly GCF_018294505.1 of Triticum aestivum. Lineage (NCBI taxonomy): Eukaryota > Viridiplantae > Streptophyta > Magnoliopsida > Poales > Poaceae > Triticum > Triticum aestivum. The sequence continues at coordinate 370,701,572 of NC_057804.1, read as the reverse complement.
CAACAACTTCTCCGGCGACATCCCACCCGACCTCGCCCGCCTCCCGGACCTCCAGTCGCTCGACCTCAGCTCCAACGCCTTCTCGGGCGCCATCCCGGAGGGATTCTTCGGCAAGTGCCACGCCCTCCGCGACGTCTCCCTGGCCAACAACGCCTTCACCGGTGATACCCCGGACGTGGGCGCGTGCGGCACGCTCGCGTCTCTCAACCTGTCTTCCAACCGCCTGGCCGGCATGCTACCCAGCGGCATCTGGTCCCTGAATGCGCTGCGAACTCTGGACCTCTCCGGCAATGTCATCACCGGCGAGTTGCCTGTGGGCATCAGCAAGATGTTCAACCTGCGGGCGCTGAACCTGCGCAGGAACCGCCTCACAGGCAGCCTCCCGGATGACATTGGGGACTGTCCGCTGCTGCGGTCACTGGACCTGAGCTCTAACTCGCTCTCCGGCAACTTGCCAGAGTCCCTGCGGAGGCTCTCCACTTGCACAGACCTTGACTTGAGCTCAAATGAGCTCACCGGAAATGTTCCAACTTGGGTTGGAGAAATGGTGAGCCTGGAGACGCTAGATTTGTCGGGGAACAAGTTCTCCGGGGAGATTCCGGGGTCAATTGGTGGGCTCATGTCACTGAGGGAGCTGAGGCTGTCCGGAAATGGGTTCACCGGTGGCTTGCCTGAGTCAATCGGTGGATGTACAAGCCTAGTGCACGTTGACGTGAGCTGGAATTCCCTCACTGGCAGCCTGCCTACCTGGGTATTTGCATCCGGTGTGCGATGGGTATCGGTGTCCTACAACACATTCAGTGGTGAGGTGATGGTGCCTGTGAATGGATCCTCTGTGATTCAAGGCGTGGACCTGTCAAGCAATTCGTTTTCAGGACGGATCCCGTCCGAACTCTCGCAACTGCTCACCTTGCAGTCGCTGAACATGTCTTGGAACTCGCTGTCTGGGAGTGTTCCAGCCAGCATTGTGGAGATGAAGTCACTGGAGCTGCTTGATTTGAGTGCCAATAGGCTCAATGGGAGCATTCCATCTACCATTGGAGGGAGGTCGTTCAAAGTGCTGAGCCTTGCCAAGAACTCCCTCACTGGAGAAATCCCACCCCAGATTGGGGATTGCTCTGCCCTCACGTCACTGTAAGTTTAAGCGCACCTCTTTCTTATTCGACTCGATTCGCTAGGCTGATATATTTGGAGTTGTTCATGCAATTCTGCCTTTAATTGTATTTGTATGCTTGGTTACTATGTGCAGGGATCTATCACACAACGGTTTAACCGGAGCTATTCCAGCAACAATAGCCAATCTCACCAACCTTCAGACTGCTGATCTTTCTCGGAACAAGCTCATGGGTGGTCTGCCAAAACAGCTCTCCAACCTTGCCCACCTCGTTCGCTTCAACATTTCACATAACCAGCTCTCCGGGGATCTCCCTCCTGGTAGCTTTTTTGACACAATTTCCGTCTCATCTGTGTCTGACAATCCTGGCCTTTGCGGTGCAAAGCTCAACTCATCTTGTCCTGGTGTACTACCAAAACCAATTGTACTGAATCCAGACTCTTCTTCCAATCCGCTAGCACAGAAAGAGCCTGTGCCTGGGGGGCTCCATCACAAGAAAACCATACTGAGCATCTCAGCCCTTGTTGCAATCGGTGCTGCTGTTCTCATTGCTGTTGGTATCATAACCATTACTGTTCTTAACCTTCAAGTTCGCGCCCCAGGTTCTCATTCTGCTGCTGCTGCTGCTGCTGCTGCTGCGCTGGAACTCTCGGATGGATATCTCAGTCAGTCTCCAACAACTGACGTGAATGCAGGCAAGCTTGTAATGTTTGGAGGAGGCAATCCAGAATTCAGTGCCAGTACCCATGCTCTTCTGAACAAGGACTGTGAGCTCGGCCGTGGTGGTTTTGGCACTGTTTACAAGACCACTCTCCGAGATGGCCAACCTGTTGCCATCAAGAAACTGACAGTGTCAAGCTTGGTCAAATCTCAAGATGAATTTGAGAGGGAAGTGAAGATGCTGGGCAAGTTACGCCACCGTAACCTTGTTGCACTCAAGGGCTATTACTGGACGCCATCACTTCAGCTTCTTATCTACGAGTTTGTCTCTGGGGGTAACTTGCATAAACAACTTCATGAATCGTCCAATGCAAATTACCTTTCATGGAAGGAAAGATTTGACATAGTTCTTGGTATGGCAAGAAGCCTGGCTCACCTCCACAGGCATGACATTATCCACTACAACCTGAAGTCAAGCAACATTATGCTTGATGGTTCTGGTGAGGCCAAGGTGGGGGACTACGGATTGGCAAAGCTACTGCCGGTGTTGGATCGGTATGTTCTAAGCAGCAAGGTACAGAGTGCACTTGGTTACATCGCACCAGAATTTACATGCAGGACTGTGAAGATAACCGAGAAATGTGATGTGTATGGATTTGGAGTTCTTGTGCTGGAGGTCATGACAGGGAGGGCACCAGTGGAGTACATGGAAGATGATGTTATTGTACTGTGTGATGTGGTGAGGGCTGCTTTGGATGAAGGCAAAGTGGAAGAGTGTGTCGATGAGAAGCTCTGCGGAAAATTCCCACTGGAAGAGGCTGTTCCGATCATGAAACTTGGCTTAGTCTGTACTTCTCAGGTTCCCTCCAATAGGCCAGACATGAGTGAGGTGGTGAACATATTGGAGTTGATCAGATGCCCACAGGACAGCCCAGAAGCCGAATTAGGTTAAGGTCTATCTGCTTTGGCCCTCTTCTCGTTGGGGCTTGTTTCATTTTGGGTATCCTTCTTTGCTTGGTAACCATTAAGCGACGAAAGACAAGGAAGTTCTATCTAGTGTGCTTTAGGTAGTAGGAGCAGAATGGCAAGTGCCAACGCTAGTCTTTGATAGGCAAGAAATTATGTAATGGATTCCAACGGTCTCATGGCCTATGGCTGTTGATGTGTTTGACTTTGATCCTCATCAGTATGATGTCTGTTGTGGATCCTCTCACATCAGTTTTATAAGCATGAGACTTATTTCAAAAGTATTCGTATTTTTGTGGTGTCTTGTCCACAAGTTGTCTGTAGTTGTTAGTTTCAGTTGTGCAGTGCGGTGATGGAGTGATGCTACTTGTGTTGTCCTCTGGTGTCTCCTTTTCAAACCATGTATGGCGGGTCCAGTTGATCTAATCCTGTCATCTCTAGCTAGGTCTAGCTGTAATTTAAAATTTTATATGCACTTGAGCTACTATAAAATTCTTGTGTATTTGTGGTGCCGGAGAAACTCCCTTGTTTCTCTATCAAAGAGGGAAACAACGATGCTTTCATTTCATGTGTTCCGGCAATTTCAGTGCCCAGTATGTGTCATCTGGTTCAGAAATGCCTTCGTTTAAATTTTTAACCTTTTTTTTTCTTGTTGTACTTGAACCAGTCCACAAGTAGTCCCTCTGTCTCATGATATAATATAAGACGTTTTTGCAAGCTACGTCTTGTATCGTGGGAATACTACATACCGATTAGTCTACATAGCAAGTGATGTGTGAGAAGGTCTGATGTTTTGTCTCTTGATCTAACCTGACTCTGCTTGGAATTATACAGACAGACAGAGCAGACAGAGCGTAAGAGGTTGATATGGATTGGCCACACCATGGAGACTAACTGTAACTCTAGACTCTAGTGCATAATGAAAGTTGCCTATGTGTCCCCTTCCTCGTGTACGTACTTGTTCCTCCCTCGTGCTGCTACAGCTGTAGGAGTATCTTTCTTCTTTTAATCTGTCTACTCCTACACCCAAAGAATGAGAGCGGCCTGTCTTCACTAAACTAAGCCTGTTCCCATCAGCCAACCATAAGAAAGTTTTGGTACTATAATAGGGCTCTTAGTTTTTAGTATGACGCACCTTTTTGACCATCCATCAAATGAAGAGCCGATCTATCTATCCTTCATCTAGGCAATGCAAACCCTGCACTGCTTGGCCGGCTGTCTGTCGTCAAGTCGCTGGCTGCCTCTCAAGCATACTCCGTACGCCAGTCACTGCTTACCTCGCATTTTACCAGTATTTTGTTTGAGGGACGGCCAGTTCCCCATTGCATTCGTTGCGTCGTCTCCAGAGTCACCTGAGCACGTCGTGACCAAGATGTTTATGCACCGATGGGCGACGGCAGCTACTAGTGCATAACAGCTCAGAGCCCACCAAGCAAGAGCAGCTTTGGCACCACGCCTTTGGACTTGGAGTGGACCTGTCCAATCAGGTCTAGCTTTCTCCCCGTTTCCTACTGCAACTTCTCAATTTCAGCACAAAAAACCACAAGCGCGGGAGAAGGAGAGAAGAGGAAATAGCTGAAAGCCACCGACTGTCCTGGATACTAGTTCATACGCTAGTAGGTAGGTCCAGTCCAACAAGTGCTAAGAAACGCCTTAAACCCACCTCAAACGCCGGACAGCCGGTCACTAACCGATCACAAAAATTCGATCCAAGCGGGCGTCTCAAATGGGCTTTAAATGTCGAGGCTGACCGACACCTCTCATATTCAGCCCAAATATGGGACGGATATGGGACGTCCGGGCGTGTTCGCCACGTCAGACCTGGCCCATCCGACCCCACATATTTTCCTCCCCATTCGCTCACCGGAGCAAACTCTAGCCACTTCATTCCACTCACTGCCAATCCCCTCCATCACCCAAGCTCCCGTTCGGCCTTCTCCGGCATGGCAGACAGCGGATCTGAGTCCTTCACCTGCAGATTTGTCGACCCCGAGCTTATCCCACGCGGCCCCAAGGAGGAGACGGCCGTCCGGCTTGCGCTTCGCCGCTCCCGGGAGGAGGCTCGTGTGAGGCAGCGATCGGATTCCTTCTGTCGGGAATCCATTGGGTCCGTCCAAATGGCACATGGATCCGGCGCAAGGTGTGTCGTCGCTGCCTCACCGGAGACGTGTGCGGTCTATCTGGCGTCCGGATGCGATGGCGGACGCGCAACCCCTCCATTGACGCGTCGAGGCCATAACACACCATGGGCGTCATCCGACGCAAACATGGTGCGGCGTGCCCGCCAGGCGAGGCAGCGGGCACGGTAGGCGGCGGCAGCCCGAGTGGCGGTGGACGTGGGCGAGGCGGAGTGGCATACCCCGACGCCCTGTATGGTGCACCAGTTTGGGCATCACAATCACGTCATGGTGGATTCACCGACTCGTACCAGGACATATCCATCATCGATCTGAAGTCCACCGGCACGATCCCGGTTCCGGCACCGGCCAGGAAGAGTAGGAGATGGGAAGCGGAGACGCCTTGAGTCCCGTGAGCCGGCTCGTGTCTTAGCCGACCGCCGGACATGGGCACGGTGGAACCTAGCGAGCTCCACTTAGATTATGCTTCACGTTGCATATAATAATATGAATTGTTGTTTCTAATTTGAGGTATCCGGTGGTAGAATCAAATATCTGAGGCGTGACCGATCATTGTCCACGGGCGCACCCAGGCACGTCCATGGGCATTTGAGGGGTCTGATTTGCTAAGTGCGGCCATAGATGCTTTAAGGAGGTCAGTTGTTATCCAAGGCAGCAGACTTGATTGGGACACGGTTGTTCTGATCCAAAGCTCATGTGAGCTTGAGATCAGGACAACACTTTCGACTTGATTGACCCTATTCTTAATACTTGGGCTGAAGTTCTACTCTGACAAACGCCATGGCCTATAGATGTTCAACGAGTACTCGTGATTCCTATCTTGCAACATGGTGTGTTAGATTTCGTCACTTGGAGTTTCACACAAAATGATATGTTTTCAGTTCGGTCTGCTTATTTTATGGAGTGGGACCATCAATATAGAAATAAGTTGTTGGAATGGGACGTACCACAGTTAATCCCATTTGGCATAGGCCATGTAAATGTTCTTGCCCGACAGAGGTTAAAATATCTATTTGGTCGTACGCTACATGACACTCTTCCATGCCGTGTTGCGTTAGCCAATATGCATGTGAAAGTCTAGCCCAGTTGCCCTGTCTGCTCGGCTGGACCAGAAGACACAAAGCATTTGCTATTTTTATGCAACAGAGCAAAGGATGTGTGGAGAAGCCCGGCGATGGATGGTAATACCGATAGAGCTTGTGAAGTAGATCACGTGGGTGAAGCTGTTTTGGAATATTTACTTTCAATGCCAGATCATGAACTGTGTATTATGGGCAATGAGAATGTACGTGAAATGATTGTCATATCAGCCTAGTACCTGTGGCAGGAAATGTTGGGCTCTATGGAAGGGTGCGTTGACTGCAAATTAAAATTTTCCTACGTGCAGAACAACCTGGAACATGCTACGGGAGATGGATCACAGTTCGTTACCACTAGACGCGCAGTGCCGTGCAGCGGAAGAAGAGTTGGGGCAGCGCGTCCGCGTGGATCGTCTCCTTCTCGTCCGATATCCCTCGAACAGCCGGTCGTCTGATCCCACGTACAAGTTCGCCGGAGCGGTGCAAGTGCACCGCCTGTAACGGTATCCGCGCGTGCAGGAGGAACATCGTGCGGCGGACTGCTAGGTCCGATCACACAGTCGGTAGCGAGTGGAGGTGGCTATTCGCAACACATGCAAACCCTAATGACAGCACCGAAGTGATCAATCTGAATAAGTGTGCCGCACCTCCACTATTTATAGGCATCTGTCGCGGGCTCAACACTTGGGCCTTGCATGGATCCTAAAGCCCAAAGTCTACTCGGTCGCGTTCCAAGTCCAGCTCGGATCACATCCGACCAGTGTCCTCTGAACCGACCTCGTAGGTTCCTTCCCTTAAGCGCGTGACCCCTTAGGTTCAAGTCGGCTTGGTCACAGTTTGGATCACCTCCGACCTGCACGGTTGGTAGCAGCCTCTAGCAAGGCGTGCCGACCATCAAGCAGATTATGAAGCTGGTTAGGCGAACCTGTACAACGTGTCACACTTCTGTTCCCTTTGCCTCACGATATATGTTGTTGGGCTCAAGGCGAGATTGTCATCCTTGTGCTAACCCGTCCTCTTTCTCGTTCCAGTGATGCCGACCACTGTTCGGATTATCTCATAATCCTTGTCGCATGGCCATGCTTATCCTGGTTGGATCACACGAGGGGCCCAGAGTATATCTCTCCTAATCGGAGGGGCAAATACCATCTCGCTCGACCATGTCTCACAGCATGGGACTGGACAAACCCGAAACCTACCTTTGTAACTACCTAGTCACGGAGTAGCGTTTGGTCGGCCCAAAGCAAGTCTGTCACCATCCCGAGTACATGCGTCAGCTCAGGTCTTAGGACATAGAACGTATGTTGTACTAGAGACTCACAGATGACATATCTGCGTCTCATAGTTGGGTCTGTCCGACTCAGACCTTATCTCGACTCGGATTCGACTACGTCGAATCCGACCAGATCCTTCCGAGTCCATATTATCCGGTTAGCATCCAATGCTCCATGACTAGTGAGATCGAGCCATCCACCGTGTCATATGATAGTCTAGTCTGACGTGTGCCCACATGTCACTTGCGACTAGGGATAATTTAGGATGTATCATACAACACAAGATCTCACAGACAAGTCACGTACCTGCCAACAAGTATCATTGATTACATCCAAGGACTATCTTTATTCATAAACACACAGGAAATATCATCATACATGATTGCCTCTAGGGCATATCTCCAACAGTCTCCCACTTGCACTAGAGTCAATCAAATAGACATCGAATGCCCATAGCTCTAACGTGCCCCTCATGCTTGGGTTGTGGAAGCGTCTTAGTCAACGGATCTGCAACATTTGCATCCGTGTGAATTTTGCATAAGTCTATACCACCATTCTTTACTATCTTCCGTATCAGGTGATATTTCCGATCTATGTGTCTGACCTTGTGGTGATTCCTCGGCTCCTTGGCTTGTGCGATGGCACCAGAATAATCACAATAAAGGTCCAACGGTTTTACCGAGGCTGGGAAAATACCAAGATCATCCAGGAAATGCAAGATCATCCAGGAAATACCAGATCCAAACACCTTCCTTTGCAGCTTCACAAGCCGCGATGTATTCGGCTTTTGTGGTAGAATCGGCCACCGTATCTTGCTTGGAACTCATCCAACTCACTGACCCTCCGTTCATGACGTACACGAATCCAGACTGTGATCGACAATCATCTTTGTCGGTTTGGAAACTAGCATCGACGTAACCCCTTACGACGAGCTCTTCCTCACCTCCATAAACTAGGAACATCTCTTTAGTCCTTTTCAGGTACTTCAAAATAGTCTTTACTGCTACCCAGTGACTCTCACCTGGGTTGGCCTCGTATCTACTTGTTAGGCTTATTGCAAAAGCAACATCAGGCCTTGTACATATCATGGCATACATGATGGATCCGATTGCCGAGGCATACAGAATCCTACTCATCCTGCTTCGCTCATCAGATGTCGAAGGACTCTGAGTCTCGCTTAGCCTTATACCATGTGAGAGTGGCAAGAACCCTTTCTTTGCCTCACTCATGTTGAACCGCTTCAACACTTTATCTATGTACGTGCTCTGGCTCAAGCCGAGCAGCCTCCTCGATCTATCTCTATTGATCTTAATGCCTAAAATATAGACTGCCTCACCAAGGTCCTTCATCAAAAACTTGCCATTCAGTGACTCCTTGACCGAGTTTAGCATCGAAACATCATTTCCAATCAGTAGTATGTCATCCACATACAAGATCAAAAATACTATCGAGCTCCCACTTAACTACTTGTATAAACAAGAGTCCTCTTCGCTTTTGATGAAACCGAGACTAGTGACGACCTCATCAAAACGAATATTCCAGCTCTGAGATGCTTGCCTCAACCCATAAATGGACTCTTGAGCTTGCATACCTTACTAGTGCTAGTCGGATCAACAAAACCCTTGGGCTGTATCATATACACATCCTCGGTTAAATTTCCATGAAGGAAAGCTGGCTTGACATCCATTTGCCATATCTCGTAATCAAAATATGCAGCTATAGCTAGTACGATCCTCACCGACTTCAGCATCGCTACCGGCAAGTAAGTCTTGTCGTAGTCAATTCCTTGAACTTGTCCATAACCCTTAGCGACAAGCCGTGCTTTGTGGATCTGAACATTTCCATCCATATCGGTTTTCTTCTTAAAGACCCATTTGCAACCAATGGTTGTTACACCAGGCGGAGGATCAACCAAGTGCCAGACTTGATTCTCATCCATGGTTTAACTTGGATCTCATGGCCTCCAGCCATGCCTCGGAATCTGGGCTCACCATCGCTTCCGCATATGTGGCTGGTTCGTCGCTTTCTAGCAACAATACATCACACACTCTGCGCAATCTTTCCGACCTCCGTGGTTCTGGTGCCGCTTCCACTACAGGTTCCTTGACTGACTCCGGTATGATCTCATCACTAGTCGAGCCGTCCTCGAGTGGTCCTCGAATTTCTTTGAGTCGGACCGTCCTCCCACTAGCCTCCCGACTGAGAACCTCTTTCTCAAGGAAAACCCCGTTCCAAGAAACAAACACTTTGTTCTCTTCCCGGTTGTAGAAGCTATATCCCAAGGTTTCCCTCGGATATCCCACGAGTATGCATTTATTTGACTTGGGTGTAAGCTTGTCTGACGTAAGTCGCTTGAAAAATGCTTCACAACCCCAAATCTTTAGAAAAGACAAACTGGGACTCTTCCTGGTCCACATCTCATGTGGTGTCTTGTCTACGGATTTTGATGGTACCCTATTAAGTGTGAAAGTTGCAGTTTCTAGAGTGTATTCCCAGAATGACAAGGGTAAATCCGGTTTGCTCATCATAGACCGGACCATGTCCAACAAGGTCCTATTCCTCCGTTCCGATGCGCCGTTTCTCTGTGGCGTACCTGGAGGTGTGAGCTGAGGTACTATACCTTGGCTTTTCAGATGATCATCAAACTCCCGGCTTATGTACTCACCTCCACGATCAGATCGTAGAAGTTTTATAGTATTGCCGAGCTGATTCTCAACCTTGTTTTGAAACTCTTTGAACTTTTCAAAAGTCTCCGACTTGTGCCTCATCAAATAGATATATCCATATCTACTCAAGTCGTCGGTAAAAGTCACGAAGTACTGATAGCCACCTCTGGCAGTTGTGATAATTGGACCACACACATCACTATGTATAAATTCCAACAGCTCGGACGCCCTCTCGCAACTCTTTGCGAAAGGAGACTTAGTCATCTTGCTGAGCAAGCATGATTTACATGTCTCGAACGACTCAAAGTCGGACGAAGTTAGGAGCCCATCATCATGGAGCTTCTTCATGCATTTCAGGCTAATGTGTCCAAGCCGGCAATGCCAGAAGTATGTCAGATTTATCTCATTAGGCTTATGCCTCTTGACATTCACGTTATAGACCGGTTCCTGTTCTAGATTCAATATAATTAGCCCATCAACAATGGGTGCATAGCCGTGGAACATACCATTCAAAAATATCGAACAACCATTGTCTTTTAAATTGAATTCATAACCTTGACTCATCAAACATGAGGCAGAAATAATGTTCCGACTAAGTGCAGGAATGTAATAACAATTATTCAATTCCATAATGAATCCGGAAGGAAGCTAGAGCTGCATCGTGCCGACCTCCAACGTAGCAACTCTTGCTTTGTTGTCGACCCTGATGTCAATCTCTCCTTGTGCCACACGCCTAGTTCTTACCAGCCCCTACATCGAGTTGCAAATATGAACAACCGATCCGATATCAAATACCCAAGAGATACTAGGTATGTCAGCAAGGTAAATGTTTATAACATATGCAACAAGTGTACATTTGCCCGAAGAAGCATTTCCGGCCTTCTTGCCATGCTCTGCAAGCCACTTGCTACAGTTCCTCTTCCAGTGACCGGTCTCCTTGCAGTGATAGCAAATGGTCTCCGAGTCCGGTCCAGACTTCGGCACAGCGGCGGAGGTTACCGTCTCCGTGCCCTTTGCCTTAGCCTTTTTCTTGGACCAACTCTTCTTGAACTTAGCCCATTTCTGCACCATCAACACTTGATGCATGCCTTTCTTAATATCCTGCTCTGCCACTTTAAGCATCCCATGCAATTCAGTGAGCTTCTTATCCATGCCATGCATATGATAGTTCAAGATGAATGTCCCATAGCTGGGCGGAAGAGAACCCAGAACTGCATCTGTAGCAAGCTCATCCAAGAGCGGGAAGCCCAACCGATCCAAAGCTTGCACATATCCGATCATCTTGATCACATGTGGGCTCAGTGGATCACCTTCCTTCAGCTTGCAATCCATCAAGGATCACCAGACATTGAACCTTTCGATCGTAGCCTGTGTCTGAAACATGCTCTTGAGACTCTCGATCATATCGTAAGCCTCAACATTTTCGAAATGCTGTTGCAAATCGGGCTCCATACAAGCCAGCATCAGACAGCTAACCTCCGTTGATTCAACAACGAGTTTCTGGTAGGCATTCTTAGTTGTGGCATTAGCATTATTGGCAGGTTCCTCTGGAAGTGGATCCTCTAGAACATGTTCCTTTTTATCATGCTTGAGAACAATTCTCATATTTCTATACTAGGTGGTAAAGTTTGTTCCATTCAGTTTATCCTTTTCCAAAATTGATTTCAATGCAAAGTTGGGTTGAGCAGGTGGTGCCATTGATCTACAACAGAAAATATGCAATCACTAAGAAATGTGTTTATGTAGAGTAATTCAAGCCTAAACAGAAATACTCCCACTGAAGTCAGCATCCCTCCGCAAACTCTCAGTGATTCAGGATCCGACTAGCATGCGGCTAGTGAGCTTTAGCATCACTGCTAGCCAACATACCTATCCGGTAAGCAACTCCTTGCTAATCATATCTCTATACGACTCCTGTCGGTCGGGAAGGTATCTTATACCCCGGCTCCCAACCTTCTTTGCCACAAGGCCCAAAACCATTTTGATAGCCTTGTCAAGTTAACCTGATGCAGTGCATGTTCGTGTCTGACACGAACCCTTCAGTTCGAGGACACCCAGCAGCACCCCGATTTTATGAGCCCACTACTAGACGTACTTGACGTGCGAAGGTGCAACATCGGTGATGGCAATTCGCTTGATATTCATGAGGGATCATTCTACCATTCTAACATGCATAGAAACAAAGAAGCATAACAATCACAAATAAACACATTTTGTGAAATAGTATGGATCCTTCATGGATGTTCTTCCAGGTTGGCTCCGACTCCGATGACCATCTATGAACTCCATCTTGTTTGTCACACCGGGACGCCAAGCCACCAACCTGATCTCTATTATCCAACTACTACAACTAGTAATGAATTTTACATAGAGTCACAAGTCGACATGCAGGTCATTATACAATATAATGACAACACTTTGGCTCCTGCAGGCTGACAAACATGACACGCAGGCCACGTATAAATTACACACATGCATCACATATACATGAGCCATACTATTCACATCAAACCTACAAAACAAAGTTATGCATAGAATCGTATTCTACCGGTTTGTGTGTCGGGTACGAAATACACGGCGCTACGCACACGACGGTCCCGCTATTATCGATCATCGCAAGTCCGATCACGCCGGATTTTCTGATCTGACCAATCTTATCGATCATCGCGAGTCCGATTCGGGTTTACGTTTCACTATTAACCCCGATGGCGGATACCGACCGATAGGGGTAGGTTGTATCACGACCTCATCGACTCAAATCATCAGAAAACATAGCCTCTTCAATCCCCATGTGCAATTGATCTCATCAACCGTGTACATAGCCGATCTCATCAAGGATAACAGATCTCATCTGCTGCCTCCACATATCTAATATGCATACGATCTGAATCCAAATCCAATAGCATAGGCTCTGATACCACTGTTGGGCTCTACGGTAGGGTGCGTCGACTGCAAATTAAAATTTTCCTACGCGCAGAACAACCTGGAACATGCTATGGGAGATGGATCACAGTTCGTTACCACTAGAGGTGCAGTGCCATGCAGTGGAAGAAGAGTTGGGGCAGCGCATCCGCGTGGATCGTCTCCTCCTCATCTGATCTCCCTCGAACAGCCGGTCGTCCGATCCCACGTACAAATTCTCCGGAGTGGTGCAAGTGCACCGCCTCTAACGGTATCCGCGCGTGTAGGAGGAACACCGTGCGGTGGACTGCTAGGTCCGATCACACAGTTGGTGGCGAGTGGAGGTGGCTATTCGCAACACATGCAAACCCTAGTGACAGCGCCGAAGCAATCAATCTGAATAAGTGTTCCGCACCTCCACTATTTATAGGCATCTGTCGCAGGCTCAACACTTGGGCCTTGCATGGATCGTAAAGCCCAAAGTCTACTCGGTCGCGTTCCAAGTCCAGCTCAGATCACATCCGACCAGTGTCCTCTAAACCGACCTCGTAGGTTCCTTCCCTTAAGCACGCGGCCCCTTATGTTCAAGTCAGCTTGGTCACAGTTCGGATCACCTCCGACCTGCATGGTTTGTAGCGGCCTCTAGCAAGGTGTGCCGACCACCAAGCAGATTATGAAGCTGGTTAGGCGAATTTGTACAACGTGTCACACTTCTGTTCCCTTTGCCTCACGATATATGTTGTCGGGCTCAAGACGAGATTGTCATCCTTGTGCTAGCCCGACGTCTTTCTCGTTCCTGTGATGCCGAGCATTGTCCGGATTATCTCATAATCCTTGTCGCATGGCATGCTTATCCTAGTCGGATCACACGAGGGGCCCAGAGTATATCTCTCCTAATCGGAGGGGCAAATCCCATCTTGCTCGACCATCTCTCACAACATGGGACTGGACAAACCCGAAACCTACCTTTGTAACTACCCAGTCACGGAGTAGCGTTTGGTCGGCCCAAAGCAAGTCTGTCACCATCCCGAGTACATGCATCAGCTCAGGTCTTAGGACATAGAACGTATGTTGTACTAGAGACTCACAGATGACATATCGCTACATCTCATAGTTGGGTTTGTCCGACTCAGACCTTATCTCGACTCGGATTCGACTATGTCGAATCCGACCAGATCCTTCCGAGTCCACATTATCCGGTTAGCATCCAATGCTCCATGGCTAGTGAGACCGTGCCATCCACTGTGTCATATGCTAGTCTAATCTGACGTGTGCCCACACGTCACTTGCTATTAGGGACAATTTAGGATGTATCATACAACACAAGATAAGTACAAAGTTGAGCTAGTACAACTTTGTACTAGAGCTAGTACAAAGTTGAGACACTTATTTTGGGACGGAGGGAGTATTTCTAGATTGGAGCATTGTAATAGAGAAGCAAATAAAGTTGCTTACGAACTTGCTAGATTGGCCAGATTTTCTTTCATTTCTAATTGGTTTGAGGAGCTAAATATTAAAATTGTACCAACCTCATAAATGATGTAATAGTTATTTTCTTATTTCTGATGAACAAAGCACAAGTTTTTTTTTAAAAGTGCTAAGGAGAATCTTCACATGCTGATTATCGGGCTACACCTACACGCTGATATGGTCTCTCTTCACTTGGCTATGCAAATATGCGTGACACTGTTAATGCCTGTTCGGCTGTGCCAAATGTAGTAACCGGGTAGTGTAACTTAAAATATGTATATAATGGATTACAAAATTTATATCATGAAAAGCTGCTCCGTCAGCATTTCGTCAAAATTAAATTAAATTATGCTCTGTTGCCCGTTAGCAAACAATACTAATCGAACCACAGTTGCTTACAACAAAGAATTATTAGCAGCAAACTTTCTGCTGGGGGACATGGAGGCTATCAGAAATATTCCGCATCTGGGAGATGCATGCAGCCACTTTATTGATTATTCACAAAGACCTTACAAAGTAATACATCAATATCTCTGAAGCCACCATCTTGGCAACCTCTATCGCTACTCCTACCCATTGATGAAGGGGTGCAAAAAGTGTGAGCCGAATACCCAGACCTCTCACCTAGCCTAACATCTAATGTCAGAGGCCCAAACCAAGCCACATACCGGGTCTGGGGCACAAACAGGTCTGACACACTCTCATAATTCGTCACCGTTGTCTTCCATCAATCCATCTTCAGAGCAGGTACTGATGCATCGAACTTGTCAGGCTTGCCATCAAAGCCCCCCCCACGGCGCCAGACAGCGCCTCCTCCCTACACGCGTTCATCATCACGCATCCGTCGCTGAAACTTTGCTGCGCCTCGCCGCCGAGACTCTACGACATCGATGTGTCACAGGGACACCGCTCCACCATAGATGCCGTCCACTGGTCCCTCGAGCCTGTGCACACCTCCAAGAATGACGCCCTCAAGAGGGGTATGACACATGAGCGCCGCCATCATCGATCGATTGACCTAGGGTTTCCCCCGGAGGTAGCGGATAGGTGTCTAGAGCTTCTCCACGACGATGCGTTCAAGAAGGGGATGACGCAGAAAAACACCGCCATCGCCGACCTTGGCAACGTGCCAAGAGTAGGATTTTCACCCGGATCCGCTCGAGGACCCTCCATCCAGCATCGTGTGCACGGGACCACTACCGATCACCGCCGTTGCGCATGGAGGCCCACCATGTGTAGGATTGAAAGTATGTCTAGAGGGGGGGTGATTAGACTACTTGACCAAATAAAAATCCAGCCTTTTCTCAATTTTAAGTCTTGGCAGATTTTAGCAATTTAACACAAGTCAAGCAATCAATCTACACATGCAATTCTAAGAGTGAAGCATCAGAATGTAAAACATTACATTTGAAGGTAAAAGGGAAGGGTTTGGAGAGGGCAAACACAATGTTGACACAGAGATTTTGGCGTGGTTCCGATAGGTGGTGCTATCGTACATCCAGGTTGATGGGTACTTCAACCCACGAAGGGTAATAGCTGCATGAGTCCACAGAGGGCTCCACCCATGAAGGGTCCACGAAGAAGCAACCTTGTCTATATCACCATGGCCATCACCCACGAAGGACTTGCCTCACTTCGGTAGATCTTCACGAAGTAGGCGACCTCCTTGCCCTTACAAACTCCTTGGTTCAACTCCACAATCTTGACGGAGGCTCCCAAGTGACACCTAACCAATCTAGAAGACACCACTCTCCAAAAGGTAATAGATAGTGTGTTGATGATGAACTCCTTGCTCTTGTGCTTCAAATGATAGTCTCCCCAACACTCAACTCTCTCACACAGATTTGGATATGGTGGAAAGATGATTTGAGTGGAAAGCAACTTGGCGAAGGCTAGAGATCAAGTTTCTTGTGGTAGGATTGGAATGTCTTGGTCTCAACACATGAGTAGGTGGTTCTCTCTCAGAAAATAAGTAGTGGAAGTGTAGGCACGTTCTGATGGCTCTCTCTCAAATGGAGAAGGGGTATTTATAGCCTTCACACAAAATCTAATCGTTACACACAATTTACCAAACTCGGTGAGACCGAATAGAGAAACTCGGTGGGACCGATCTAGTTCAAAATGTGAATGTTAGGGTTTTTGGTGGGACCGACGATATCAACTTGGTGGGACCGATGCGCTAGGGTTAGGGCAAAACCTCATATTGGTAAGACCGATCGCATAAACTCAGTGAGACGTATTTCAGCAATAAGCAAACAGAGACTTGGTCAAGCAAACTCGATGGGACCGATCGCTCATTTCGATGAGACCGAAATGTTACGAAAAGGAAATAGAGAGTTTGCATTGTGAACTCGGTGGGACCGATCACTCATCTCGGTATGACCAAAACGTTACGAATGGAAACAGAGAGTTTGCAATCTCATCTCGATGAGACCGAGATCCCTATCAGTGAGACTGAACTGATTAGGGTTTCTGGCTATGGCTATGTCAAGTGAACTTGGTGGCGCCAGATGAATCAAATCGATGGGGCCGAGTTTGACTTTTGGTTTAGGATAAATGTTGAAATGAGAAAATGGTTGAGGGCTTAGAAGCATATCACTAAACACTTTGAGCAAGTAGACCATTAAGCAGCACCTCATCCCCTTCTAATAGTATTGGCTTTTCCTATGGACTCAACGTGATTTTGGATCACTAAAATGAAAAAGAAGAGTCTTGAGCCTTTGCCAATCTTTGTCCTTAGAATTTTGAGGGGTCCACATCTCTAGTCCATGCCATGCCAATCATTGAACTTTCTGAAACATTTAACTTGAATGGCTATTAGTTCAATGAGCTATATGTTGTTATTAATTACCAAAACCACCCGGGGATTAGTTGCGCTTTCAATCTCCCCCTTTTTGGTAATTGATGACAACATATAGATCAAAGCTTCGACAAATGATAATATCAAGGAATTACATCGTCGCTTTGAGAAGTATGTGATAAGCAAGAGCTCCCCCTAAATTTGTGCATTATTTAAAATTTGCTTTTGTATGCAAATGCACAATCGATTAGGATCATGGGTTACTCTTCCATGTCACATACATCTTGGTGGAGCGCTCAAAATGATAGAATATAAAAAATATGCACTCATCACCAAGGCAAACATGAATGATCATACATAAGGGACACTAGTGCAGAGACCTGCTATACAAACGGCGAGGGAGTCCTGGATTAGGGGGTGTCCGGATGGCCGGACTATGACCTTTGGCCGGACTCCCGGACTATGAAGATACAAGATTGAAGACTCCGTCCCGTGTCCAGATGGGACTTTCCTTGGCGTGGAAGGCAAGCTTGGCGATACGATATGAAGATCTCCTCCCATTGTAACCGACTCTGTGTAACCCTAGCCCTCTCCAGTGTCTATATAAACCGGAGAGTTTTAGTCTGTAGGACGAACAACAATCATACCATAGGCTAGCTTCTAGGGTTTAGCCTCTCTGATCTCATGGTAGATCCACTCTTGTACTACCCATATCATCAATATTAATCAAGCAGGAGTAGGGTTTTACCTCCATCGAGAGGGCCCGAACCTGGGTAAAAACATCGTGTCCCTTGTCTCCTGTTACCATCCGCCTAGACGCACAGTTCGGGACCCCCTACCCGAGATCCGCCGGTTTTGACACCGACATTGGTGCTTTCATTGAGAGTTCCTCTGTGTCGTCACCGTCAGGAAGGATGCCGCACCCCGTCTTTAAAGACGGCGCTGTCGCTAAAGGAGCTTTGGCTGTCGGCCAAACTCTCCGGCTAGGCAGGTTTTTGATGACCGCCTGTTCGGCCGCCGCGCCGACGATGACCTCTCGGGCCATCGAAAGCAATCTTCACATCAGCTCGGAACTCGCCGAGCAGTTAGATCCGACGGAGCTCTCTTCCCTGAATGAGCTCCTGGATCGCATTGCCGCCCTGGGAGTCGCTACAGATCACGGCGAGATTGGGCTTAAACCCGATCAGAGAGAGATCAACTCTCCCCAGGTCACCCACCACGTTGAAGTGGTGGAAGAACAATGCGGCGCATCTTCGCCCGCTCTAAGGACCAGATGTGTCCGGATTCCCGACCCCTCCAAGCCGGATACCCGCGGAGGGGAGGATGATGCCCAAGTCCTGAACCTAAAGTCAGGCAGCAGGCCCGATTCATTGAATAATGTCCAAGAAAGCAAGCTTCCGAATTCGGAAACTTCTTGGCCCCTGAATCTTTTATCGGGCAAGGTTCCGGATTTAAATCCACCCAACCACCCAACTATAAGGGATTTATCCCAAATACGACAAGTGCCCGAGGAAAGAGTACACCACTATTGGGCCAGATTCCTCCTGGTTATGAACAGGATAAAGGACTGCCGTGAGGAAGAAGCAATTTCATTCTTCTGTAACCACTGCATGGACATCGGAATCCTCAACGCCATAAGTTGCCGCGAAATTAAACGCTTCGCCCACTTTACATCCATAGACGAAAGTACTGTGCGATAGAAAGCGTTCGGAAAACCGAAGATAAATTCTAGGACAATCCAACCCTGAATACAACACGAGTCCGAAACAAAAGGGTGCATTATCGCCAGGCACCTGAGCCAAACATCAAAAAACAAAAACCCTCTATAGGGTATGGGACTGTACTGGAGGGATGGCTCAATGGACCCTGTAAAATTCATAGTTCAGGGGAAGTCACACCAACTCACTGCCTTAGAGCATGTTGGATACTCCGGCAGGTGGCCAGAAGTGGCGAGGAGCTTCTAACTCCAGAATCCGAAGAATACCACCCCAGAAACGCCAGTACGGTGTCGACAGTCTTCGAGACCTTCGCATCAAACAATGCGAGGAAACGAACCCTCCGCAACCTTACCGAAGTCTACCAAGTAGCAACAATAAACCCATGGAGTGACATGGCTATTACTTTTAATGCCAGTGACGAACCTAAATTCCGGACAGCCCGAGCACCAGCCGCATTGGTCCTCAGTCCGATAGTGGACGGCTTCCGACTCACAAAGGTACTCATGGACGGCGGCAGCGGACTTAACCTCATCTACGAGGAAACCCTGCGAAAAATGGAAATAGACTGGAGCCGCATTGAGCGAAGCAACACAACCTTCAGAGGAATAATACCAAGCCGGGAAGCGTGCTGTTCAGGGAAAATCACACTAGATGTGGTGTTCGGCACGCCGGATAATTACAGATCCGAGGAGGTCACATTTCAAGTGGCCCCGTTCAGCAGCGGATACCACGCTCTACTAGGGCGAGAAGCATTTACAATTTTTCAAGCCATACCCCATTACGGGTACATGAAGCTCAAAATGCCCAGACCCAACGGAATCATCACTCTTGCAAGTGATCCGGACACAGCGCTCCGCGCCGAAAACAAGACAGCCGCACTGGCCCTGGAGGCATTATCCGAAGCCCTAGCGGCCGAGGAACTAACTGTGTTGCGCTCCACGGTGGACAGGGACGATGTGATACTAGATAAGAGATCCAAGTCCACCTCTTTCAAACCAGCGGACGAAATAGTCAAATTCCAAGTCCATCCAACAGACCCCACAAAAACGGCCTCCATCGGGGCACAACTAAAACCCGATGTAGATGCCGCACTCAGAGAATTCCTGCGAGAAAATTGGGACATTTTTGCCTGGCACCCTTCAGACATGCCAGGAATCCCACGCAGGCTGGCTGAGCACAGCCTGAACATCCTAAAAGGGTTTAAGCCCGTTAAGCAGACTCTGCGGCGTTTCTCCGAACCCAAGAGACAAGCCATGGGAGAAGAGCTAGCAAAACTACTGGAAGCCGGATTCATCAGAGATATAAAACATCCGGACTGGCTAGCAAACCTGGTGATGGTACCAAAGAAGGACAAATCCTGGCGCCTATGTGTCGATTTCAAAGACCTAAATAAGGCCTGCCCAAAGGATCCTTTCCCGCTCCCCCGAATTGATCAAATCATCGACGCCACCGCAGGACACGACTCATTGTGTTTCCTCGATGCATACTCTGGCTACCACCAAATCAAGATGGCAGAGTCAGACCAAGCCGCAACGGCATTCATCACCCCATACGGCCCATTCTGCTTCAACACGATGCCCTTCGGGCTCAAAAACGCCGGCGCAACATATCAGCGCATGATTCAGACATGTCTGGCCAACCAGATCGGCAAAACAGTTGAAGCATACGTAGATGACGTGGTCGTCAAAACCAAACACGTCGACACTCTAGTAGACGACTTGAGGCTCACGTTCGACAATCTCCAAACATATGACATTAAGCTCAACCCAAAAAAATGCGTTTTCGGCGTACCAGCCGGAAAGCTCTTGGGCTTCATCGTATCCGGTAGAGGAATTGAAGCAAACCCAGCCAAGATCCGAGCTCTGTCACAATTGGATACCCCAAAAGACCTCAAACAAATACAAAAATTGACAGGATGCGTGGCGGCTCTAAGCCGCTTTATCTCCCGCTTAGGAGAAAAGGCATTACCCCTCTATCGCCTCCTGCGGCGCACCGAACACTTCAAGTGGACGAATGCCGCCACGGCCGGACTCGAAGAAATAAAAGCCATACTGGCAACAAATCCGGTCCTGGCCGCGCCCAACACGGGCGAACCAATGCTATTATACATCGCGGCAACCCATCAAGTTGTAAGCGCGGTGCTCGTCGTCGAACGAGAAACGGACGGACACAAGTTCCCTCTCCAAAAACCAGTTTACTACGTGTCCACTGTCCTAACTCCATGCAAGTCACGGTACCCGCATTATCAAAAGATAGCATACGCGGTGTTCATGGCATCCCGGAAGCTGCGACACTATTTTCAAGAGTGTTCAATAACAGTGGCATCCGAAGTACCTCTTAATGATATTATAAACAACCGCGACGCAACGGGCCGGATTGCCAAATGGGCCATCGAGCTCCTCCCGTTCGACATAACTTACAAGCCAAGGCGAGCTATTAAGTCGCAGGTTTTGGCCGACTTCATCGCTGAATGGACTGAAGCCGAGCTCCCTAAAGAGTACGGCACATACTCCAACTGGATCATGCACTTCGATGGCTCCAAAATGTTGGCTGGCCTGTGGGCTGGCGTCGTTCTGACGTACCCAACCGGAGATACAGTCCAATACGTACTTCAGATAATGTACACGGATTCCAACAACGCAGCCGAATACGAGGCCCTTCTACATGGTCTCCGGATGGCAGTCTCCATGGGCATTCAGCGCCTAGAGGTCCGCGGGGATTCAAACCTCGCAATATCCCAAATAAATGGAGACTTTGACGCCAAGGATCCGAAAATGGCAGCTTACCGCAACGCCGTCTTAAAGATGTCAGCTCGGTTTGAGGGGCTCGAATTTCATCACATAGCCCGGGAGAATAACCAGGCAGCAGACGTGTTGGCACGCATCGGCGCCAAGCGCGATGCCGTCCCTCCCAACATCTTCCTAGAGAGGCTGTTCAAGCCATCCGTATCATGGGAGGGAGAGTCCGGAAACAATAGCCCGGACACAACCGCACTGCCCCTCACCGAACACTCTGACACAGTTGGTGGCTCTGCAAACGAAACAACACCGTCAGCCCACACAATAATGGCAGTCATTGCCCCGTGGACAGAACCATTCCTAGCCTACCTAACTAGGCAGGAACTTCCCGAGGACCAAAACGAGGCCCGCTGCATAGTGCGGCGATCTAAAGCCTACAAAGTCCACGAGGGAGAGCTTTATAAGAAAAGCACAACCGGAGTCCTTCAAAGGTGTATCTCCGAAGAGGAAGGGCGAGACCTTCTGGCTGAAATTCATGCCGGACTTGGCGGGCACCACACCGCAGCCCGGGCCCTTGTAAGCAAGGCCTTCCGTACCGGATTTTATTGGCCAACGGCCCGGGCAGACGCTCAGGACTTAGTGCAGCGATGCGTCGGTTGCCAGTTATTCGCCAACCAAAGCCACATGCCGCCTACCGCCCTACAAACTATACCCATTACCTGGCCTTTTGTGGTCTGGGGGCTTGACATGGTTGGACCCCTTAAAGGAGGAACCCACAAGCAAAAATATCTACTGGCCATGGTGGACAAATTCACCAAATGGATAGAGGCCAAGCCTGTAAAGACGGCCGAATCCGGACCGGTGATAGACTTCATATCCGGGGTCGTACACCGTTACGGCGTCCCCCACAGCATCATAACTGACAACGACACAAACTTCACGGCCGATGAAGTTAAAGCCTGGTGCAAAAACATGGGCATTAAGCTCGACTACGCTTCAGTCTATCACCCTCAAACAAATGGTCAAGTTGAGCGAACCAACAATCTCATTATGAGCGGCATCAAACCCAGACTAGTGCGATCCCTCAAGGAATCTAACACGCACTGGGTAGAGGAGCTTGACTCCGTACTCTGGGGGCTGCAGACCACGCCGAATCGCACTACCGGATTCACACCATTTTTATGGTATACGGCGCAGAGGCAGTACTGCCATGCGACATAATTCATGACTCACCTCGAGTGCGCATGTATGAAGAAAGAGAAGCCGAGCTCGATCGGCAGGACAGCTTGGACGCATTGGAGGAGGAGCGCGACGTGGCAAATGCTCGTTCCGCATTCTATCAACAGCAGGCTCGAAGATATCAAAGCAGAGAAGTACGGGCCAAAACTTATAACGTTGGCGAACTAGTTCTACGCCTGCCGGACAAGAAAAAGGACAAACTAAAGCCCAAATGGGAGGGTCCCTTCATAATCGACCAAGTACTGACTGGTGGAGCGTACCGTCTGCGAAACGCATCGGACAACCGACTCGAGCCGAACCCATGGAACGCAGCACGCCTACAAAGATTCTACGCCTAGCGCCGGACTCCGTGTTCGTCTCCTTCCTCTGTCCCCTTTTTATTTTTATTTTTATTTTTTCACATTAGCTGTCCGGGATTTCGCTCCCTCTCCCTACCTTTTTCTCCCAAGCCCTTAGGGGCTTGCATGTGCATTGTTCGCACATACTTGACGCGCCACCCGCGCTCATCATACCTGGGGGCTTCTTTATCAGAAGTTTATATAAAACGGGCCTCATGCCCAAAACATGCGTGACACTTCCGCATGAACCTTTTATACACCATTATATGCATTGATATGACTTAAGTTTTGGCCAAGCTAGGTTGCCTGGCTCCTGTGCTTACCCCTACGTTCCCGTTCGTTCGGCTAGGTGGTAAAGGGAGCACCTCTGCGATTGTTACTGCCGGGTCAGCCGGATGTGTACCTCAGACTGGGTGAAGCCGAAAGCTAGCGTTCTTAAGGGAATATTCGGTCGGTGAACTAAAAGATGATCTTTCGTGTTTATCTACCTGCCCCCAGATGCTTTTTTGCTCTTTGTAGCAGTTCGGACATGCACTTTAGGGCATGCCTCCCAGGGAAAGGAACCCCTAACGGAACTATTCTCCCTGGAAGATGTTTCTTACTAACCATGTAATATAACATAACTAGTTGGGCACTTGTCTGCTAAAGCAATTATGACCCCTACGCCTTGTCTCCATGCATGCCCCGGTTCTTACATAATCGAGAGGGTATTCGGACACACTCCGGACTATAGGGTCCAGAGGTCGAAGCGAAAAGGTCCGCAATGACAAACGATCTACAATCCGGCTAAAAGGCATTTTTCATGTCATTTTAAATTACAGAGTCAATCCGACTTGGTATATTCTTCTTCAATACCATCCAACAGGCGGTCTAATTTACAGTCCTGTTGGGAATACTTTGCAGCCAGCTCTACCTGGCCATATACTAAGCTGACAGGGATCTCCTTACCGTCAGGACCCATAGGGCCGACCTCGGCCATGTGGTTTGGGTCAGCCTTCGTGTACCGAGTCTTCACCATGGCCCAGGCCTCCCTGGCACCTTGACGGCAGGCTGATATCTTCCACAACCGGAAGTGCTGCCGCACTCCCTCCAGCTTCTTTGTAAGCTCCCCAAGGCCTTCGGGCACGGAGAGGGATGGCCACATAGCCTGAATGACGCTCTGCATTGCCTGCCGAACTCGTTCGTGCAGTTGCAACAACTCGGGAAGAAGGTCTCTCGTTGAACCGGGCATTTCCTCCGCAGGACGACCTGTCAGCAGACCTACAGACATAGCTCTGTTAATCGACTACCTCGCCGAATTCTTTTTTTGAAGATTCGATCAAGCACTTACTAAAAATGCCGCGTCGAAGTCGCCGATTCTCCTTTACGGAAGCAGACAGCTGAATGCGAACATCCTTTAGTTCCTCGCCCAGCTGGGTATTGGCGTCTTGAAGTTTGTTCTTCTCTTGCCTCACCCTCGTCAGTACGCTCTCGCCAGCCTTTAGTTGGCGTAGGAGTTGTTGCTTGTCCGGATTTACTCCGGCCCCATCTGCACTATTCTAGTCAGAGTTGCACACCTGCTGCACTTCACAACGGAATTATCTTTCGAAGCAGGTATTACCTGAGGGCGTCCCCTTGGCATTTTCTGAAGTGGCCAGTGCGGCCTCGAGTTGGGCCTTGCACTCTTCAAGCTCCTCGGACAGTTGCGTATTCTTCTTTGTAAGACACTGCATAGCACATGATCCTTAAAACAATTATCTTCACTGTTTCAAGTCTCGGGGGCTACTGACATATATAACCTTCAATTTTACTCACCTGTATGTCTTTGACATACTGCTCTGTGGCTCTGGCTAGACCATTTTGAGCGGCACGGAGATACGCATCTCCTGTATTAAAGGCGTCCAACGCCTCTGGGGAAAAACATGCGTCACGAAGAATAGCCCGGCGACGCTTGTGGTTTAGGGCACTGTCCACCTCTGAATTAGTGGCAGATAGCCCGTCTGCGTCCTCTGTCGGAGGAACGCCTGAGGTGCGCCCCGTGCCCGTCTCCGTTTCTGGACCCGGCCTTGAACCTTGGCCGGCGGATATAGTCCGGCGGGCTCTCTTCTTTCTAAGAGAATCATGAGCGTTAGTAAGACTCAAGGGCATAAACCCTAGGCGTTAAATTTGCACGCCGTACCGTTGCACCGGAATCTCGATCTGGTCCGCACTTCTTTTTGGCCCGCCTGGCTTCAGCGGCCCTTGTTGGTTGCCTGTCGCAGGCTCGGCCTTCCGCCTCAAGGATTTACCCTATGAAATGAAACACTATTAGTTCACGGCATTCAAGATAAAGCATGGAGGGATCTCCTTGAAAATACTGGGACTTCGGTCTCGGTTACCTTTGAGGCTGGAAGTAGTCCGGGATAGTCGGCCGTAATGGCCACTGGGGTGTTGTCCCAACTCAATTGATGAAACACCCCGTCAATTAACTCCACACATAAGTCCGGATCCTCTTGGGAGTCCGGATCGAGGGACCGTTCCGGGTCCTCGGGTTGTGGAGGAGGGCTGTTTATCTCCTTCACAGTCTGGCGCAGCTCCTGCGTTAACATTGTTAGACTAAGTACTCAATTATGGGAATTTTGAAAGCGGGTCGACAGGTGAAAATGTTCGCTCACCCAACTGGGAGGATTGTACATGGAGAATCTGCCCTCCGGGTTGACACGGAGGAATTCCTCTTCTTCCCCCTTGTACAAAGCGGATACGATTCTCGTTAAAGTGGCGGCCGAATCTGGCCCCTTACGACCACACCGGGTGGCGTCGTCCTCCCCATTGAAATCCCACATGGGGTGGCCTCTGTATTGAAGCGGCTGCACCCCTCGCGTAATGCATATGGCCATGACCTTGATCATGGTCAGTCCGGAATGAGCCAACTACCTTATCCGGCTCATCAGGTAAAGGATGTCCCTGTCAGTTTCCCTCTGAGGGTTCCGCGGGCGCCAGCTCAGGCGCTTCTTCAATGGAGCATTGTTGAACTCAGGGAGGCCGATCCGCACAGGGTCCGGCAGGGGGACGTCATCTATATAGAACCACTCCGAGGACCAGTCCTCAGACATCCTCTTTGGGGTACCGGATAGATATCCGGTCCCGGTGATGCGCCATAATTCGGCTCTGCCCACTTGATAAATAGACCCCTCCTGGGAATGGGGCACGAGGCAAAACAACCTCTTCCACAGCGTGAAATGGGCCTCAACACCCAAGAACAGCTCGCAGAGGGCCACGAAGCACGCAATGTGCAGAATGGAGGTGGGCGTGAGGTTGTGAAGCTGGAGGCCGTAGAACTCCAGCAACCCTCGGAGAAATGGATGAATTGGAAATCCGAGTCCCCTCATCAAATAAGGGACTAGGCATACCCTCTCTCCTTAAGAGGGATTGGGGACGCTCTCCGGCTGCTCTCCGCTGCTATAGGTAGCAATCCCGGCTTGAACTGGGACCATATATGCTGGGGGGAGAAGCCCCTTGGACTGAAGTAGTACTAGCTCGCTATGCAGGATGGAACACCGCCCCCAATCTCCGGGCCGAGGGCTGGAGAGGCGAGAGGAGGAGCTGCACCGACCGGCCATGATGGAATGGATCTGTGTTGAAGGCGCTCCGATGAAGGCTCGCGGAGGGAAGATGGTGTGAATTGGATCTAAATCTCCGTCTCTTTTATGGGCGGTTCATTAACGCAACCGGGGGGGGTAAATGAAAAAATCCCCTGGCTTTTCGCATTCGTTTGACACGTGGAAGATGGTCATTATGGGGCACAGAAGCCGAGGAGGGCAGCACGCACTAGAAGCCGGACACTATTCGATGGGTACAGGGAATTTGAAGAAGAACCCGCCTTGCAATGCCGAAGACAACTTGCGCACTGGACCTCGTCATTGAAGCCTGGTTCAGGGGCTACTGAGGGAGTCCTGGATTAGGGGGTGTCCGGATGGCCGGACTATGACCTTTGGCCGGACTCCCGAACTATGAAGATACAAGATTGAAGACTCCGTCTCGTGTCCGGATGGGACTTTCCTTGGTGTGGAAGGCAAGCTTGGCGATACGATACGAAGATCTCCTCCCATTGTAACCGACTCTGTGTAACCCTAGCCCTCTCCGTGTCTATAAAAACCGGAGAGTTTTAGTCCGTAGGACGAACAACAATCATACCATAGGCTAGCTTCTAGGGTTTAGCCTCTTTGATCTCGTGGTAGATCCACTCTTGTACTACCCATATCATCAATATTAATCAAGCAGGAGTAGGGTTTTACCTCCATCGAGAGGGCCCGAACCTGGGTAAAAACATCGTGTCCCTTGTCTCCTGTTACCATCCGCCTAGACGCACAGTTCGGGACCCCCTACCCGAGATCCGCCGGTTTTGACACCGACAAACGGTTTTTAACCCCTTCCCGCGAGGCGTTTGGAACCGTCGCCAAGTGAGTGTGGGTGATAGGGGGGTCCTTCCCACATGACCCAGAAACCGTCGGGGATATGCCCTCCTGGCACACAGGCTGGGGCAAAATGAGTTCGTGTGCGATTTGGCGGGGCATCGAAACCCAATTGTTTCCGTTCATATGTACATCCCACATGGTGAATCCCAAATAAACATTTCTGTTCGTATGTATATCACACACAGTTTTTTGTGTGGAAACGTTTGTGCAAGGTGGTCTAACGCAAATAGTTCTCCGCCGGAAGCCGTGCGTGATTGTTAGTTGATCGGACATTGCTACTTTCTAGAAACCGTGTGGGTTGTTTGAGTTCATCGCCCATGGTGCTGTCTGAGTAACCGTCTGCAATAGAAAACCCCAATAAGCAGGGTAATTAGCCTATTATTGATAATCCATGAACTAATCAAATTGATATTTCTTATAAAAACACACCAGATATTTCATATCCGTATAACAGCAACCAGGATTTCATAATCGAATTACATCAGATAGCTTTGGTACTCAGTTCTGCCATTACACAACAGCACCAAGTTTCACATGCAACATCAAAAACCTTTGGAAAGTAGCATCATACATGGTAAATAGACAGATGAGTCTCATCTTGGAAACTACATAAGTGGAAGGCAAATATTGAGCCTTCAGTGATGTTGAATGTCCTTGCAACTTTAGGCCAGTGGCTATGGATAATTGCCCGCCCAACCTTCGTCCTCTTCAGCAAGACTTAAATATTGTACAGTGGGTGTTGAATGAATACCTTCCTCGCCTCTTGACCATGCAGGTGGTTTGAGAGGTAATCATCGGTGAACTACTTTGAAAAGTACTGAAAACAAAGATACAGAAACAAGGTAAAAGAGTTAGTACCATCCTATAATTGACTGATGGTGCAAGGGGTAAAAACAAGGGAAAAGAGTTAGTACCATCCCATACTTGACTGATGTCTTCTTCATTGTGCAAACAAAGATCTTGCTGTTATTCATCGCAATTTCTTCATCCTAACAATCTTTTTGAGAGTCTTAACTTGACTGATATTCATGGACATCTCATTTCCCCATATGCAAAATGGGTTGAACAGTGGGTCTAAGCCTTTTACAGCAGGACCTACATGTGCAAGACCAAGTTGTAAGAAACCTAAATATTAGAATGATTCCTGCAACTACACAATAATGTGCTATTAGCCAAAGGAGCATGCTTGAACAAACCTCGATGGTAAACCGCGGCGTCTCCCATTGTTTCCCTGCAACACACATAGGGAAGATCTTGATCAGGTTAACTGAGAGTTGTCATACTATTAGTAGAATACATATTGAGTACAGCCAAATTTGATTTCATTCACATGCGTAACAATACAAAATTGTATCCACAACAAATGAAAATCAAATTGTAGAACTGAACCAAACAGTTAAGTGGACAATGGACCAAATGAACCAAAATAGTTAACTCAGCACGACATTGTAGAATAGAAACATGTACTAGAAGATAAGATAGTTAACAAAACAAAGAATGCTTGAGAACACTACTACGAAATTTAGCAATTGTTGGACCAAACTGTTAACTGAACATTACATTTCAGAGGACCAAAGTGTTAACTGAACATTACATTTCAGAGGACCAAACTGTAAACTGAACATCAGATTGCATATTAACATTACATAGGACAAATCACTAGAAGGCATTGGCGGTGGCCTCAAGAAAACAACACGAACTGTATTTTAAAGTAGACAACCGCGTGGCGGTGTCGACGGTGGCCTCAAAGACGAGGTGCGCCTCCAAGATCTGGCGGTTAGCACGCATGGCAGCCATAGCGACCTCATGCGCGTGTGTGATGTTTACTACGCAACCTTCTTCTTGTAGATGTTGTTGGGCCTCCAAGTGCAAAGGTTTGTAGGACAATATCAAATTTCCCTCAAGTGGATGACCTAAGGTTTATCAGTCCGTGGGAGGCATAGGATGAAGATGGTCTCTCTCAAACAACCCTGCAACCAAATAACAAAGAGTCTCTTGTGTCCCCAACACACCCAATACAATGGTAAATTGTATAGGTGCACTAATTCAATGAAGAGATGGTGATACAAGTGCAATACAGATGGTAGATATAGGTTTTTGTAATATGAAAATATAAAAACAGCAAGGTAGCAAGTAACAGAAGTGAACGAAAACGGTATTGCAATGCTTTGAAACAAGGCCTAGGGTTCATACTTTCACTAGTGCAAGTTCTCTCAACAATAATAACATAATTGGATCATATAACAATCCCTCAACGTGCAACAAATAGTCACCCCAAAGTCACTAATAGCGGAGAACAAACGAAGATATTATTGTAGGGTATGAAACCACCTCAAAGTTATTCTTTCTGATCAATTCATTGGGATATTCCTGTAAGTGCCACAAACATCCCTAGAGTTCATAGTAAAATAACACCTTAAGACACACATCAACCAGAACCCTAATGTCACCTAGATACTCTACACCTCAAGTATCCGCTGGTATGATTATACAATATGCATCACACAATCTCAGATTCATCTATTCAACCAACACAAAGAACTTCATAAAGTGCCCCAAAGTTTCTACCGGAGAGTCAAGACGAAAACGTGTGCCAACCCCTATGCATAAGTTCACAAGGTTACGGAACCCGCAAGTTGATCACCAAAACATACATCAAGTGAATCAATAGAATACCCCTTTGTCACAACAGGTATCCCATGCAAGACATACATCAAGTGTTCTCAAATCCTTAAAGACTCAATCCGATAAGATAACTTCAAAGGAAAAACTCAATCCATTACAAGAGAGTAGAGGGGGAGAAACATCATAAGATCAAACTATAATAGCAAAGCTTGGGGTACATCAAGATCGTGGCAAATCAAGAACACGAGAGAGAGAGAGAGAGAGAGGGAGAGATCAAACACATAGCTACTGGTACATACCCTCAACCCCGAGGGTGAACTACTCCCTCCTTATTTCTCAAAAAAAAACTACTCCCTCCTCGTCATGGAGAGCGCCGGGATGATGAAGATGGCTACCGGTGAATGATCCCCCCTCCGGCAGGGTGTCGGAACAGGGCCTCAATTGGTTTTTGGTGTCTACAGAGGCTTGCGGCAGTGGAACTCCCGATCTAGTTTATGTTCTGGAAGTTTGGGGATTTATAGGAGAGGTTGGCGTCGAGAACAAGTCAGGGGGGCCCACGTAGAGTCCATGAGGTAGGGGCGCACCCTAGGGGGGCCTCCACCCTCATGGGGCCCACTGGACTCCCCTCTGGTAGCTTTTCGTTCCAGTATTTTTTATATTTTCCAAAAAATCTCCGTTTATTTTCAGCGCATTCCGAGAACTTTTATTTCTGCACAAAAACAACAACATGGTAGTTCTGCTGAAAACAGCATTAGTTCGGGTTAGTTCTAATCAAATCATACCAAAATCATGTAAAAATATTGTAAACATGGCATTACATCAAAAATTATAGATACGTTGGATATGTATCAAGCATCCCCAAGCTTAATTCCTGGTTGTCCTCGAGTAGGTAAATGATAAAAACAGAATTTTTGATGTGGAATGCTACATAACATATTTATCAATGTAATCTTCTCTATTGTGGCAAGAATATTCAGATCCATAAGATTCAAAACAAATGTTTAATATTGACATAAAAATAATAATACTTCAAGCATACTAACAAAACAGTCATGTCTTCTCAAAATAACATGGCCAAAGAAAGTTATCCTTACAAAATCATATAGTCTGGCTATGCTCTATCTTCATCACACAAAATATTTAAATAATGCACAACCCCGGTTTCAGCCAAGCAATTGTTTCATACTTTAGTATTCTCAAACTTTTTCAATCTTCACGCAATACATGAGCGTGAGCCATGGACATAGCACTATAGGTGGAATAGAATGGTGGTTGTGGAGAAGACAAAAAGAGGAAGATAGTCTCACAACAACTAGGCATATCAACGAGCTATGGAGATGCCCATCAATAGATATCAATGTGAGTGAGTAGGGATTGCCATGCAACGGATGCACTAGAGCTATAAGTGTATGAAAGCTCAAAAAGAAACTAAGTGGGTGTGCATCCAACTCGCTTGCTCACGAAGACCTAGGGCACTTTGAGGAAGCCCATCGTTGGAATATACAAGCCAAGTTCTATAATGAAAAATTCCCACTAGTATATGAAAGTGACAAAATAGGAGACTCACTATCATGAAGATCATGGTGCTACTTTGGAGCACAAGTGTGGTAAATGGATAGTAGCATTGCCTCTTCTCTCTTTTTCTCTCTTTTTTTGTTTTATTTGGGCCTTCTCTTTTTTTTCTTCTTTTTTTCCGTCCGTAATATCATCCCGATTTGTGGGGGAATCATAGTCTCCATCATCCTTTCCTGACATGGGACAAGGCTCTAATAATGAAGATCATCACACTTTTATTTACTTAGAACTCAAGAATTACAATTCGATACTTAGAACACAATATGACTCTATATGAATGCCTCCGGCGGTGTACCGGGATGGGCAATGAATCAAGATTGACTTGTATGAAAGAATTATGAAAGGTGGCTTTGCCACAAATACGATGTCAACTACATGATCATGCAAATCAATATGACAATGATGAAGCATGTCATAATAAACGGAACATTGGAAAGTTACATGGCAATAAATCTCGGAATGGCTATGGAAATGCTATAATAGGTAGGTATGGTGGCTGTTTTGAGGAAGGTAATGGTGGGTGTATGGTACCGGCGAAAGTTGCGTGATACTAGAGAGGCTAGCAATGGTGGAAGGGTGAGAGTGCGTATAATCCATGGACTCAACATTAGTCATAAAGAACTCACATACTTATTGCCAAAATCTACAAGTCATCAAAACCAAGCAGTATGCGCATGCTCCTAGGGAAGGGTTGGTAGGAGTTAACCGTCGCGCGATCCCGACCTCCACACAAAGGATGACAATAAAAAAAATCATGCTCGAACTTCATCACATAACGGTTCACCATACGTGCATGCTACGGGAATCACAAAATTTAACACAAGTATCTCTCAAATTCACAATTACTCCACTAGCATGACTCTAATATCACTATCTTCACATCTCAAAAAAATCATAAAGAATCAAACTTCTCATAGTACTCAATGCACTTTATATGAAAGTTTTTATTATATCCCTCTAGGATGCCCATCATATTAGAACTAATTTTATAACCATCGAAAATGACCATGCTGTTCTAAAAGACTCTCAAAATAATATAAGTGAAACATGAGAGTTCATCAATTTCTTCAGAAATAAAACTACCATCATGCTCTAAAAAGATATAAGTGAAGCACTAGAGCAAATGACAAACTACTCCAAAAAGATATAAGTGAAGATCAATGAGTAGTTGAATAATTATGTAACTATGTGAAGACTCTCTAACAATTAAGAATTTAAGATCTTAATATTTTATTCAAACAGCAAGCAAAGCAAAATAAAGTAAAATGACGCTCCAAGCAAAACACATATCATGTGGTGAATAAAAATATAGCTCCAAGTAAAGTTACCGATGATCAAAGACGAAAGAGGGGATGCCATCCGGGGCATCCCCAAGCTTAGGCTCATGGCTATCCTTGAATATTACCTTGGGGTGCCTTGGGCATACCCAAGCTTAGGCTCTTGCCACTCCTTATTCCATAGTCCATCAAATCTTTATCCAAAACTTGAAAATTTCACAACAGAAAACTCGTAAGCTCCGTTAGTATAAAAAAATAAATCACCACTTTTGGTACTGTTGTGAACTCATTTTATATTTATATTGGTGTAATATCTACTGTATTCCAACTTTTCTATGGTTCATACCCTCCGATACTACTCATAGATTCATCAAAATAAGCAAATAACACATAGAAAACAGAATCTGTCAGAAACAGAACAGTCTGTAGTAATCTGTAACTCTCGAATACTTCTGTAACTCCAAAAATTCTGAAACAATTACTTACATCTGATAAATTTGTGCACCAATCCATAGCAAAAAGAATCATGTCAAAAGCACGTTTCAATAAGATTCTGGAAATTATTTACTGAGCGCAAATGTTTCTGATTTTCAGCAGGATCAACACAACTATCACCACAAGCTATCCTAAAGGCTTTAGTTGGCACTTTATTGAAACAAAAGCTATAGAACATGATTACTACAGTAGTTTAATCATGTGGTCACACAAAAACAGTAGGGGTAAATATTGGGTTGTTTCCCAACAAGCAGTTTTCTTTAATGCCTTTTTAGCTAGGCATGATGATGACAATGATGCTCACATAAAAGATAAGAATTGAAACATAATGGGAGCATCGTGAAGAATATGACTAGCACATTTAAGTCTAACCCACTTCCTATGCCTAGGGATTTTGTGAGCAAAAAACTTATGGGAACAAGAATCAACTAGCATAGGAAAGCAAAACAAGCATAGCTTCAAGATTTTCAACACACAGAGAGAAAACTTGATATTATTGCAATTCTTACAAGCATATGTTCCTCCCTCATAATAATTTTCAGTAGCATCATGAATGAATTCAACAATATAACCATCACATAAATCATTCTTTTCATAATCTACAAGCATAAAAAAAATTATTACTCTCCACGTAAGCAAATTTCTTCTCATGAATAGTAGTGGGAACAAACTTAACAAAATAACTATCATGTGAGGCATAACCCAATTGAAATTTAAAATCATGATGACAAGTTTTATGGTTATCATTGTTCTTTGTAGCATACATGTCATCACAATAATCATCATAGATAGCAACTTTGTTCTTATAATCAATTGGAACCTCTTCCGAAATAGTGGATTCATCACTAAATAAAGTCATGACCTCTCCAAATCCACTTTCATAATTATCACAATAAGATTCAACACCCTCCAAAATAGTGGGATCATTACTTCCTAAAGTTGACACTCTTCCAAACCCACTTTCATCAATATAATCATCATAGATAGGAGGCATGCTTTCATCATAATAAATTTGTTCATCATAACTGGGGGAGTAAAAATATCATATTCATCAAACATAGCATCCCCAAGCTTGTGGCTTTGCATCTCATTGAAGTAAATATGCCCTAGAGGCAATAATAAAGTTATTATTTATTTCCTTAAATCATGATAAATGTTTATTATTCTTGCTATAACTGTATTAACCGAAAACTTAGTACATGTGTGAATACATTGACAAAACATATAGTCCCTAGTATGCCTCTACTTGACTAGCTCGTTAATCAAAGATGGTTATGTTTCCTAACCATTGACAGGTGTTGTAATTTGATGAACAAGATCACATCATTAGGAGAATGATGTGATGGACATGACCCATCCGTTAGCTTAGCATTATGATCGTGTCAGTTTCATTGCTACTGCTTTCTTCATGACTTATACAAGTTCCTCAGACTATGAGATTATGCAACTCCCGAATATCAGAGGAACACTTTGTGTGCTACCAAACGTCACAATGTAAAAGGGTGATTATAAAGGTGCTCTATAGGTGTCTCCGAAGGTGTTTTTTGGGTTGGCATAGCTCGAGATTAGGATTTGTCACTCCGTGTTCCGGAGAGGTATCTCTGGGCCCTCTCGGTAATACTCATCACTATAAGCCTTGCAAGCATTATGACTAATGAGTTAGTTGCGGGATGAAGTATTACAGAATGAGTAAAGATACTTGCCGGTAACGAGATTGAACTAGGTATGATGATACCGATGATCGAATCTCGGGCAAGTAACATACCAATGACAAAGGGAACAACATATGTTGTTATGCGGTTTGACCGATAAAGATCTTCGTAGAATATGTACGAACCAATATGAGCATCCAGGTTCCTCTATTGTTTATTGACCAGAGACGTGTCTCAGTCATGTCTACATAGTTCTCGAACCCATAGGGTCCGCACGCTTAACGTTCGATGACGATTGGTATTATGAGTTTATGTGATATGATGTACCGAAGGTTATTAGGAGTCCCGGATATCATCACGAACATGACGAGGAGTCTCGAAATGGTCGAGACATAAAGATTGATATATTGGACGACTATATTCGGACACCAGAAGTGTTCCGGAGAAGTTTCGGATAAAACCGGAGTGCCGAAGGGTTATCGAAACCCCCGGGGGAACTAATGTGCCTCGATGGGCCTTAGTGGAGAGAGAGAGAGGGGCGGCCAGGGCAGGCCGCGCGCCCCCTCCCCTTGAGTTAGAATAGGACAAGGAGGGGGGCAGTGCCCCCCTTTCCTTCCCCCTCTCCCTCTCCTTCCTTCCCCCTCTTCCCCTCTTGGTGGAATCCTACTGGGACTAGTAGTCCTAGTAGGACTCCCCTCTTGGGGCACGCCTACAGGGGCCGGCCGGCCTCCCCCTTGCTCCTTTATATACGAGGGTAGGGGGGCACCCTAGAACACACAAGTTGATTGATTAGCCGTGTGCGGTGCTCCTCTCTACAGATTTCCACCTCAGTCATATCATCATAGTGCTTAGGCGAAGCCCTGCGCTAGTAACTTCATCATCACCGTCACCACGCCGTCGTGCTAACGAAACTCTCCCTTGACCTCAGCTGGATCTAGAGTTCGTGGGACGTCACCAAGCTGAACATGTGCAAATCGCAGAGGTGTGGTACCTTCGGTGCTAGGATCGGTCGGATCGTGAAGACATACGACTACATCAACCGCATTGTCATAATGCTTCCGCTTTCGGTCTACGAGGGTACATAGACAACACTCTCCGCTCTCGTTGCTATGCATCACCTAGAGATAGATCTTGCATGATCGTAGGAATTTTTTGAAATTATTGCGTTCCCCAATAGTGGCATCCGAACCAGGTCTATCCGTAGATGTTATATGCACGAGTAGAACAGAGAGAGTTGTGGGCGATAATAGTCATACTGCTTACTAGCATGTCATAATTTGATTCGGCGGTATTGTTGGATGAAGCGGCTCAGACCGACATTACGCGTACGCTTACGCGAGACTGGTTCTACCATCGTGCTTCGCACATAGGTGGCTGGTGAGTGTCTGTTTCTCCAACTTTAGTTGAATCGAGTGTGGCTACGCCCGGTCCTTGTTGAAGGTTAAAACAACACACTTGACAGAAAATCATTATGGATTTGATGCGTAGGTAAGAACGGTTCTTGCTAGAAGCCCGTAGCAGTCACCTAAAACTTGCAACAACAAAGTAGAGGACGTCTAACTTGTTTTTGTAGGGCTTGCTGTGATGTGATATGGTCAAGGCATGATGTGATATAAATTGTTGTATGAGATGATCATGTTTTGTAACAAAGTTATCGGCAACTGGCACGAGCAATATGGTTGTCGCTTTATTGTATGCAATGCAGTCGCCATGTAATTGTTTTACTTTATCACTAAGCAGTAGCGA
Organism: Triticum aestivum; assembly: GCF_018294505.1. Classification (NCBI taxonomy): domain Eukaryota; kingdom Viridiplantae; phylum Streptophyta; class Magnoliopsida; order Poales; family Poaceae; genus Triticum; species Triticum aestivum. The sequence continues at coordinate 370,664,668 of NC_057804.1, read as the reverse complement.
TAGTCGTAGTAACAATAGTTGGCGAGACGACAACGATGCTATGATGGAGATCAAGGTGTCGCGCCGGTGACGATGGAGATCATGACGATGCTTTGGTGATGGAGATCATGAGCACAAGATGATGATGGCCATATCATGTCACATATTTTGATTGCATGTGATGTTTATCCTTTATGCATCTTATTTTTCTTAGAACGTCGGTAGCATTATAAGATGATCCCTTACTAAATTTCAAGGTACAAGCGTTCTCCCTGAGTATGCACCGTTGCTACAGTTCGTCGTGCCGAGACACCACGTGATGATCGGGTGTGATAAGCTCAATGTTCACATACAACGGGTGCAAGCCAGTTTTGCACACACAGAATACTCGGGTTAAACTTGATGAGCCTAGCATATGCAGATATGGCCTCGTAACACTAAGACCGAAAGGTCGAGCATGAATCATATAGTAGATATGATCAACATAGTGATGTTCACCATTGAAAACTACACCATCACATGTGATGATCAGACATGGTTTAGTTGATTTGGATCACATGATCACTTAGATGATTAGTGGGATGTCTAACTAAGTGGGAGTTCTTAAGTAATATGATTAATTGGACTTTAATTTATCATGAACTTAGTACCTGATAGTATTTTAAATGTCTATGTTGTTGTATATCAATGGCCTGTGCTACCATTCCTTTGAATTTTAATGCGTTCCTAGAGAAAGCTAAGTTGAAAGATGATGGCAGCAACTACACGGACTGGGTCCGTAACTTGAGGATTATCCTCATTGTTGCATAGAAGAATTACGTCCTACAAGCACCGTTAGGTGTACCACCCGCGCCCACAACTGCAGACATTGTGAATGCCTGGCAGACGCGTGTTGATGATTACTCGATAGTTCAGTGTGCCATGCTGGCTTCAATGACATTTTGAACGTCATGGAGCATATGCGATATTCCAGGAGTTGAAGTTAATATTTCAAGCAAATGCCCGCATTGAGAGATATGAAGTCTCCAATAAGTTCTACAGCTGTAAAATGGAGGCGAATAGTGTTGTCAGTGAATATATACTCAGAATGTCTGGGTACCACAACCACTTGACTCAACTGGGACTTAATCTTCCTGATGATAGTGTCACTGACAGAGTTCTTCAATCACTGCCACCAAGCTACAAAAGCTTCATGATGAACTAGAATATGCAAGGGATGAACAAGACTATTCCCGAGCTCTCTGCGACGCTAAAGGCCGTGGAGGTAGAAATCAAAAAGGAGCATCAAGTGTTGATGGTCAACAAGACCACTAGTTTCAAGAAAAAGGGCAAAGGGAAGAAGGGGAACTTCAAAAGGAATGGCAAAAAGGTTGCTGCTCAAGAGAAGAAACCCAAGTTTGGACCTAAGCCTGAAACTGGGTGCTTCTACTACAAAGGGACTGGTCACTAGAAGCAGAACTGCCCCAAGTATTTGGCGGATAAGAAGGATGGCAAAGTGAAAGGTATATTTGATATACATGTTATTGATGTGTACTTAACTAATGCACGCAGTGGCGCCTGGGTATTTGATACTGGTTCTGTTGCTCATATTTGCAACTCGAAATAGGTGCTACGGATTAAGCGAAGATTGTGTAAGGACGAAGTGACGATGCGCGTGGAAAATGGTTCCAAAGTCGATGTAATTGCGGTCGGCACGCTACCTCTACATCTACCTTTGAGATTAGTATTAGACCTGAATAATTGTTATTTGGTGCCAGCGTTGAGCATGAACATTATATTTGGATCTTGTTTAATGTGAGACGGTTATTGATATGTCTCAGTCGCATCTATAATTTTTGATTGTTCCATGCCAATATTATTCAACTTTCATATACTTTTGGAAACTTTTTATACTAATTTTGGGACTAACATATTGATCCAGTGCCTAGTGCTAGTTCCTGTTTGTTGCACCATATCAAACAGAGTCCAAACGGGATAAAAATGGATGGAAAATATTTTGGAATATTTGTGATTTTTGGGAGGAAGAATCAACGCGAAACGGTGCCCGAGGGGGCCATGAGGCAGGGGGGCACCCCCCTGACCCTCGTGGGAACCCCATAAGGCGGTTGACGCTCTTCTTTTGCCGCAAGAAAGCTAATTTTTGGACAAAAATCTGGGCGAAAGTTTCAATCCAATCGGAGTTACGGATCTCCGGATATAAAAGAAACGGTGAAAGGGTAGAATCTGGGAACACAGAAACAGAGAGAGACAGAGAGACAGATCCAATCTCGGAGGGGCTCTCGCCCCTCCCACGCCATGGGAGCCATGGAACAGAGGGGAAACCCTTCTCCCATCTAGGGAGAAGGTCAAGGAAGAAGAAGAAGAAGGGGGGGGGGGCTCTCTTCCCCTTGCTTCCGGTGGCGCCGGAACGCCACCGAGGGCCATCATCATCACCGCGATCTACACCAACACCTCCATCATCTTCATCAACATCTCCATCACCTTCCTCCATCTATATTCAGCGGTCCACTCTCCCCAACCCTCTGTACCCTCTACTTGAACATGGTGCTTTATGCTTCATATTATTATCCAATGATGTGTTGCCATCCTATGATGTCTGAGTAGATTTTCGTTGTCCTACCGGTGATTGATGAATTGCTATGATTGGTTTAATTTGCTTGTGGTTATGTTGTTGTCCTATGGTGCTCTCCATGTCGCGCAAGAGTGAGGGATTCCCGCTGTAGGGTGTTGCAATACGTTCATGATTCGCTTATAGTGGGTTGCTTGAGTGACAGAAGCATAAACCCGAGTAAGGGGGTTGTGGCGTTTGGGATAAAGGGGACTTGATACTTTAATGCTATGGTTGGGTTTTACCTTAATGATCTTTAGTAGTTGCAGATGCTTGTTAGAGTTCCAATCATAAGTGCATATGATCCAAGAAGAGAAAGTATGTTAGCTTATGCCTCTCCCACATAAAACTTGCTATCAGGCTAGTAAAGTAGTCAATTGCTTAGGGACAATTTCACAACTCCTACCACCACTTTTCCACACTCGCTATATTTACTTTATTGCTTCTTTAACTAAACAACCCCTACTTTTTATTTATGTGATCTTTATTATCTTGCAAACCTATCCAACAACACCTACAAAGTACTTCTAGTGGCATACTTGTTCTAGGTAAAGCGAACACTAAGCGTGCGTAGAGTCGTATCAATGGCAGATAGGACTTGAGAGAATATTTGTTCTACCTTTAGCTCCTCGTTGGGTTCGACACTCTTACTTATCGAAAGAGGCTACAATTATCCCCTACACTTGTGGGTTATCAAGACCTTTTTCTGGCACCGTTGCCGGGGAGTCATAGCGTGGGGTGAATATTCTCGTGTGTGCTTGCTTGCTTTATCACTAAGTAATTTTTATTTGTTGTTCTTAGTTGTTCTCTATCTTTAGTTATGGGTAGGAAACGCAAAATACCAAAAAAAATAGTTGTACCTACTGAACCAATGGTTGAAGAACCACTCAAAACATATCACACTCCTGAAGCCTTTTACTTGGATCATCTTTGATCCCTTTGTGGTCGTGCTGAAACCCCAACTAGCTTAGTTGAGGGCAAATCTTTAGATAAGCATGCTTGTTATGTGCGACCCCGTATATCTGAAAAAGGGAAACTTTTACTAGATCAAATTCATCGGTTGCAATGCTATGCTTGGAATTCATGTGCAATATATGATTTTACTTGTTGTTCTGAAAACCCTAAGAAACACCTTCCCTACCAATGTGAGTTTAGTGATAATGGAATCGTATCTTCGTATGCTAAGGTGTTTATAATTACTATGATGTTCGACAAATTGAAGAGTTTGTTGCTTTTTTAAGGGTGCTTATGAAATTGCTTCTTTGATTGAAATGTATGATGCTACTCTTTACAAATCTAATTTTTTTGCCATACTTAAATATTGTTATGATAATTATGCTTCTAATGCCTATGTTAAACCATATATTGAGAACTCCTCCACTGTCCAAGAAGAGACTAATATTTTGCAGGAGTCTATGGAAGAAGAAATTGATGAAACTGTGAGCTCATTGGATGAAAAAGATGATGAGGAGAGTGAAGAACAAAAGGAGGAAGAGCGGATTAGCTACCCGTGCCCACCTTCTAATGAGAGTAACTCTTCAACTCATACATTGTTTAATTCCCCTTCGTGCTTACCGAAGGATGATTGCTATGATGATTGTTATGATCCCGTTGATTCTCTTGAAATACCCCTTTTTGATGATGCTTGCTATGCTTGTGGCAAAGATGCCAATATGAATTATGCTTATGGAGATGAACTTGCTATAGTTCCTTATGTTAAACATGAAATTGTTGCTATTGTACCCACGCATGATAGTCCTATTATCTTTTTGAATTCTCCAAACTATAGTATATCGGAGAAGTTTGTGCTTATTAAGGATTATATTGATGGGTTGCCTTTTACTGTTGCACATGATAATTTTGATGAATGTGATATGCATGTGCTTGCTGCTCCTACTTGCAATTATTATGAGAGAGGAACTATATCTCCACCTCTCTATGTTTCCAATATGATAAAATTGCAAGAAACTGCTTATACTATGCATTGGCCTTTACTATGGTGTGCATGAATTGTTCTTTTATGACATGCCGATGCATAGGAAGAGAGTTAGACTTTGTTGTTGCATGATATATGTTACTTTGTGCTCACTACTAAATCACAAATCATTGTTAATTAAAATTGCTTTGATATACCTTGGGATCCGGGTGGATCCATTACTTGAGCACTTAATGCCTAGCTTAATGGCTTTAAAGAAAGCGCTGCCAGGGAGACAACCCGGAAGTTTTAGAGAGTCATTTAAGTCATTTTCTGTTGAGTGCTTTCATATAGTTTAAAAACAAAAAAATAAAGAGGGGAACCTAAAACTTTTCAAAAAGGAAAGTGAAAGTGAGAGAGACAAGCATTGTTGAAGTGGGAGAGCTCCTTGAACTTTGTTCATGCTCACGGAAACTTTGTGAATCTTATTACAGAAACTTTTCATCAAAAATAATTATCCCCTTGTACAATTCCATTGTATTATAAAAATAATGTGCCAAGGTTTGCCTTTAGGATGTTTACAATGCTTGTTGGTTTGTACGGTGCAGGACAGAAACTTTGGCTGTAGTGCAGCGATTTTACATTTTTAACTGGAACGTCAAATGGTTATGACTTCTTTCCACTGTCTTTCTGTACAAATTGTTTATTTTTCCTAATTTGGTAGAATTTTTGGGGTACCAGAAGTATGGTGAATGTTCAGATTGCTACAGACTGTTCTGTTTTTGACAGATTCTGTTTTTGATGCATAGTTTGCTTGTTTTGATGAATCTATCAATTTATATAAGTGGATTAAGCCATGAAAAAGTTATATTACAGTAGACACAATGCAAAAACAAAATATGAATTTGGTTTGAAACAGTACTTAGAGTGGTGATTTGCTTTATTATACTAACGTATCTTACCGAGTTTTCTGTTGAAGTTTTGTGTGGATGAAGTGTCTAATCGAGGATGTCTCGATATGAGGAAAAGGAAGAGAGGCAAGAGCTCAAGCTTGGGGATGCCCGAGGCACCCCAAGTAAATATTCAAGGAGACTCAAGCGTCTAAGCTTGGGGATGCCCCGGGAAGGCATCCCCTCTTTCTTCAACAAGTATCGGTATGTTTTCGGATTCGTTTCGTTCATGCGATTATGTGCAAGTCTTGGAGCGTCTTTTGCAATTAGGTTTTCATTTTTCTTTTATGCACCATGCTGGTATGAGATAGTCTTGGTTGATTTATAGAATGCTCATGCACTTCACTTATATCTTTTGAGTATGGCTTTATAGAATGCTTCATGTGCTTCACTTATATCATTTGAAGTTTGGATTGCCTGTTTCTCTTACCATAGAAAACCGCCATTTGTAGAATGCTCTTTTGCTTCACTTATATTTGTTAGAGAGTGGGCATATCTTTTGTAGAAAGAATTAAACTCTCTTGCTTCACTTATATCTATTTAGAGAGATGACAGGAATTGGTCATTCACATGGTTAGTCATAAAATCCTACATAAACTTGTAGATCACTGAATATGATATGTTTGATTCCTTGCAATAGTTTTGCGATATAGAGGTGATAATATGTGGGAGGTACTAGTAGATGGTTGTGTTTAGTAAAGGATGTTGGTGTTAAGGTTTGTGATTCCCGAAGCATGCACGTATGGTCTACTAACTATGTAACCAAATTGGCGCGCATTGTATTTTGATTGTTTATCTTTGCGTGAAGGTCGGGGGCGCGCGATGGTTAACTCCTACCAACCTCCCCCCTAGGAGCATGCGCGTAGTACTTTGTTTCAAGGGCTTATAAATTTTTGCAATAAGTATGTGAGTTCTTTATGACTAATGTTGAGTCCATGGATTATACGCACTTTACCCTTTCCATCATTGCTAGCCTCTTCGGTACCGTGCATTGCCCTTTCTCACCTCGAGAGTTGGTGCAAACTTCGCCGGTGCATCCAAACCCCGTGATACGATACGCTCTATCACACATAAGCCTCATTATATCTTCCTCAAAACAGCCACCATACCTACCTATCATGGCATTTCCATAGCCATTCCGAGATATATTGCCATGCAACTTCCATCATCATCATATACATGACTTGAGCATTCATTGTCATATTGCTTTGCATGATCGTAAGATAGCTAGCATGATGTTTTCATGGCTTGTCCGTTTTTTGATGTCATTGCTATGCTAGATCATTGCACATCCCGGTATATACCGCCGGAGGCATTCATATAGAGTCATATCTTTGTTCCAGTATCGAGTTGTAAGTAAATAAAAGTGTGATGATCATCATTGTATAACATTGCCCCAAAAAAAGGGGAAAGGCCAAAGAAGCCTAAATAAAAAAGGGGGGCCAAAGAAGCCCATCCAAAAAAAGAGAAAAGAAAAGGGGCAATGTTACTATCTCTTTTTCCACACTTGTGCTTCAAAGTAGCACCATGTTCTTCATGTAGTGAGTCTCATATCTTGTGCTTCAAAGTAGCACCATGTTCTTCATATAGATTGTTCTCCTATGTTGTCACTTTCATATACTAGTGGGTATTTTTATTATAGAATTTGGCTTGTATATTCCAACGATGGGCTTCCTCAAATGCCCTAGGTCTTCATGAGCAAGCAAGTTGGATGCACACCCACTTAGTTTCTTTTGTTGAGCTTTCATACACTTATAGCTCTTAGTGCATCCGTTGCATGGCAATCCCTACTCCTCACATTGATATCTATTAATGGGCATCTCCATAGCCCGTTGATACGCCTAGTTGATGTGAGACTTTCTTCCTTTTTGTCTTCTCCACCTAACCTCCATCATTATATTCTATTCCACCTATAGTGCTATATCCATGGCTCACGCTCATGTATTGCGTGAAGGTTGAAAAAGTTTGAGAATACTAAAGTATGAAACAATTGCTTGGCTGACACCGGGATAGGCATGAGGGGTACCTTGTGTTAAGAAAAGGGAGCATACAAGACTATATGATTTTTGTAGGGATAACTTTCTGGAAGCATTGATGTTTTGAAAGACATGATTGTTTGTTGGGATGCCCTAAGTATTATTGCTTTTATGTCAAATGATAGACTATTGCTTTGAATCACTCGTGTCTTAATATTCATGCCATGATTAGACATATGATCAAGATTATGCTAGGTAGCATTCCACATCAAAAATTATTGTTTTTTATCATTTACCTACTCGAGGACGAGCAGGAATTAAGCTTGGGGATGCTGATACGTCTTCGTCATATCTATAATTTTTGATTGTTCCATGCCAATATTATTCGCTTTCATATACTTTTTGGCAACTTTTTATATTATTTTTGGGACTAACATATTGATCCAGTGCCCAGTGCCAGTTCCTGTCTGTTGCATGTTTTTTGTTTCGCAGAAACCCAATATCAAACGGAGTCCAAACGGGAAAAAATGGACGGAGATTTTTTGGAATATTTATGATTTTTGGGAAGTAAAATCAACGCGAAACGGTATCCGAGGTGGGCACGAGCTAGGGGGCGCGCCCTACCCCCCAGGCGCGCCCCTGGCCCTCGTGGTCCACCCGTAAGGCTGTTGGCGCTCTTCTTTTGGTGCAAGAAAGATAATTTTATGAGAAAGATCTGGGCGAAAGATTCACCCCAATTGGAGTTACGGATCTCCAGATATAAAGGAAACGGTGAAGGGTAGAATCAGAGAACGCAGAAACAGAGAGATAGATCCAATCTCGGAGGGGCTCTCGCCCCTCCCACGCCATGGGAGCCATGGACCAGAGGGGAAACCCTTCTCCCATCTAGGGAGAAGGTCAAGGAAGAAGAAGAAGAAGGGGGGCTCTCTCCCCTTGCTTCCGGTGGCGACGGAACACCGCCAGGGGCCATCATCATCACCCCGATCTACACCAACACCTCCATCATCTTCACCAACACCTCCATCACCTTCCCCCATCTATATTTAGTGGTCCACTCTCCCACAACCCCCATCTCTACTTGAACATGGTGCTTTATGCTTCATATTATTATCCAATGATGTGTTGCCATCCTATGATGTCCGAGTAGATTTTCGTTGTCCTACCAGTGATTGATGAATTGCTATGATTGGTTTAATTTGCTTGTGGTTATGTTGTTGTCCTATGGTGCTCTCCGTGTCGTGCATGCGTGAGGGATTCCCGCTGTAGGGTGTTGCAATACGTTCATGATTCGCTTATAGTGGGTTGCTTGAGTGACAGAAGCATAAACCCGAGTAAGGGGGTTGTGGTGTATGAGATAAAGGGGACTTGATACTTTAATGCTATGGTTGGGTTTTACCTTAATGATCTTTAGTAGTTGCGGATGCTTGCTAGAGTTCCAATCATAAGTGCATATGATCCAAGAAGAGAAAGTATGTTAGCTTATGCCTCTCCCACATAAAACTTGCTATCGGTCTAGTAAAGTAGTCAATTGCTTAGGGACAATTTCACAACTCCTACCATCACTTTTCCACACTCACTATATTTACTTTATTGCTTCTTTATCTAAACAGCCCCTACTTTTTATTTATGTGCTCTTTATTATCTTGCAAACCTATCCAACAACACCTACAAATTACTTCTAGTTTCATACTTGTTCTAGGTAAAGCGAACACTAAGCGTCCGTAGAGTCATATCAGTGGCAGATAGGACTTGAGAGAATATTTGTTCTACCTTTAGCTCCTCGTTGGGTTCGACACTCTTACTTATCGAAATAGGCTACAATTATCCCCTACGCTTGTGGGTTATCAGTTATTCATTTAAATCAGAGAATAATGGTTGTTCTATTTATATGAGTAATATCTTTTATGGTCATGCACCCTTGATGAGTGGTCTAGTTTTATTGAATCTCGATAGTAGTGATACACATATTCATAGTATTGAAGCCAAAAGATATAAGTCTAATAATGATAGTGCAACTTATATGTGGCACTACCGTTTGGGTCATATTGGTGTAAAGCGCATGAAGAAACTCCATTCTAATGGACTTTTGGAATCACTTGATTATGAATCACTTGGTGCTTGCGAACCGTGCCCTATGGACAAGATGACTAAAACTCCATTCTCCAGAACAATGGAACGAGCTACTGACTTATTGGAAATAATACATACTGATGTATGCGGTCCAATGAGTATTGAGGCTCGTGGTGGGTATCGTTATTCTCTTACCTTCACAGATGATTTGAGCAAATATGGTTTTATCTACTTGATGAAGCATAAGTCTGAAACATTTGAAAAGTTCAAAGAATTTCAGAGTGAAAGTAGAAAGTCATCGTAACAAGTAAATAAAATTTCTATGATCTGATCGTGGAGGAGAATATTTGGGTTACGAGTTTGGTCTTCATTTGAAAAAACATGGGATAGTTTCACAATTAACGCCACCTAGAACACCACAACAAAATGGTGTGTCCGAACGTCATAACCGTACTTTATTTGATATGGTGCGATCTATGATGTCTCTTACTGATTTACCGCTATCGTTTTTGGGTTATGCTTTAGAGACGGCTGCATTCACTTTAAATAGGGCACCATCAAAATCCGTTGAGACGACGCCTTATGAATTGTGGTTTGGCAAGAAACCAAAGTTGTTGTTTCTTGAAGTTTGGGGCTGCGATGCTTATGTGAAAAAGCTTCAACCTGATAAGCTCGAGCCCGAATCGAAGAAGTGCGTCTTCATAGGATACACAAAGGAAACTGTTGGGTACACCTTCTATCACAGATTCGTAGGCAAAATCTTTGTTGCTAAGAATGGATCCTTTCTAGAGAAGGAGTTTCTCTCGAAAGAAGTGAGTGGGAGGAAACTAGAACTTGATGAGGTAATTGTACCTTCTCCCTTATTGGAAAGTAGTTCATCACAGAAATCAGCTCCCGTGATTCCTACACTAATTAGTGAGGAAGTTAATGATGATTGATACGTACATTTTGCATCATGCTTTTATATCAATATTTATTGCATTATGGGCTGTTATTACACATTATATCTCAATACTTATGGCTATTCTCTCTTATTTTACAAGGTTTACCAAGAAGAGGGGGAATGCCGGCAGCTGGAATTCTGGCTAGAAGAGGAGCAAACATTGGAAACATATCTGCACTGCTCCAAAAATCCTGAAACTCCACGAAACATATTTTTGGAATTAATAAGAATTATTGAGCGGAATAAATACATCAGGGCCCACACCCTGTCCAGGAGGGTGGGGGCGCGCCCACCCCTACTAGGCGCGCCCCCTGTCTCCTAGGCCCCATGGTGGCCCCCCGGTGTCCATCTTCTGCTATATGAGGGCTTTTACCCTAGAAAAGAATCGTGGGCAAGATTACGGGACGAAACTCCGCCGCCACGAGGCGGAACCTTGGCGGAATCAATCTAGGGCTCCGGCGGAGCTATTCTGTCGAGGACACTTCCCTCCGGGAGGGGGAAATCATCACCATCGTCATCACCAATGATCCTCTCATCGGGAGGGGGTCAATCTCCATCAACATCTTCACCAGCACCATCTCCTCTCAAAACCCTAGTTCATCTCTCGTATCCAATCTTGTATCAAAACCACAAATTGGTACCTGTGGGTTGCCAGTAGTGTTGATTACTCCTTGTAGTTGATGCTAATTAGTTTACTTGGTGGAAGATCATATGTTCAGATCCTTAATGCATATTATTACTCCTCTAATTATGAACATGAATATGCTTTGTGAGTAGTTACGTTTGTTCCTGAGGACATGGGTGAAGTCTTGCTATTAGTAGTCAAGTGAATTTGGTATTCGTTCGATATTTTGATGAGATGTATGTTGTCTTTTCCTCTAGTGGTGTTATGTGAACGTCGACTACATGACACTTCACCATTATTTGGGCCTAGAGGAAGGCATTGGGAAGTAATAAGTAGATGATGGGTTGCTAGAGTGACAGAAGCTTAAACCCTAGTTTATGCGTTGCTTCGTTAGGGGCTGATTTGGATCCATATGTTTAATGTTGTGGTTAGGTTTACCTTAATACTTCTTTTGTAGTTGCGGATGCTTGCAATAGGGGTTAATCATAAGTGGGATGCTTGTCCAAGTAAGGGCAGTACCCAAGCACCGGTCCACCCACATATCAAATTATCAAAGTACCGAACGCGAATCATATGAGCGTGATGAAAACTAGCTTGACGATAATTCCCATGTGTCCTCGGGAGCTCCTTTCTCATTATTAGAAATTGTCCAGGCTTATCCTTTGCTACATAAAGGATTGGGCCACCTTGCTGCACTTTATTTACTTTATTTACTTTTTACTCGTTACTATTTATCTTATCACAAAACTATCTATCACCTACAATTTCAGTGCTTGCAGAGAAAACCTTACTGAAAACCGCTTATCATTTCCTTCTGCTCCTCGTTGGGTTCGACACTCTTACTTATCGAAAGGACTACGATAGAGCCCCTACACTTGTGGGTCATCAAGACTCTTTTCTGGCGCCGTTGCCGGGGAGTGTAGCGCTTTTGGTGAGTGGAACTTGGTAAGGAAACATTTATATAGTGTGCTGAAATTTTCTGTTACTTGTCACTATGGAAACTAATCCTTTGAGGGGCTTGTTCGGGGTATCTTCACCCCGACCAGAAGAGCAAAGAGTTGCTCCTCAACCTACTGAACTTTATGAAAATATTTACTTTGAGATTCCTTCGGGTATGATAGAGAAACTGCTAGCTAATCCATTTGCAGGAGATGGAACATTGCATCCCGATTTACACCTTATCTTTGTGGATGAAGTTTGTGGATTATTTAAGCTTGCAGGTATTCCCGATGATGTTGTCAAAAGGAAGGTCTTCCCTTTATCTTTGAAGGGAGATGCATTGACATGGTATAGGCTATGTGATGATACGAGATCTTGGAATTATAAGCGATTGAAGTTGGAATTTCACCAGAAGTTCTATCCTATGCATCTTGTTCATCGTGATCGTAATTACATATATAATTTCTGGCCTCGCGAAGGAGAAAGCATCGCTCAAGCTTGGGGGAGGCTTAAGTCAATGTTATATTCATGCCCCAATCATGAGCTCTCCCGGGAAATGATTATTCAAAAATTTTATGCTCGGCTTTCTCTTAATGATCGCAACCTGCTCGATACTTCCTGTGCTGGTTCTTATATGCTGAAGACTATTGATTTCAAATGGGACTTATTGGAAAGAATTAAACGCAACTCTGAAGATTGGGGTTCCGACGATGGTAAGGAGTCAGGTATGACACCTAAGTTCGATTGTGTTAAATCTTTTATGGATACCGATGCTTTTCGTGGATTTAGCGCTAAGTATGGACTTGACTCTGAGATAGTAGCTTCTTTCTGTGAATCTTTTGCTACTCACGTTGATCTCCCTAAAGAGAAGTGGTTTAAATATAATCCTCCTGTTGAAGTGAAAGTAGTTGCACCTATTACAGTTGAAGAAAAGACTATCACCTATAGTGATCCTATTGTTCCTACTACTTATGTTGAGAAACCTCCTTTTCCTGTTAGGATAAAGGATCATGCTAAAACTTCGACTGTTGTTCGTAAGAGTAATACTAGGACTTATACACCTCCTGAGCAAATCAATGTTGAACCTAGTATTGCTATGGTTAAAGATCTCTTGGATGATGATTTAGATGGGCATGTTATTTATTTCTGTGATGAAACTGCTAATATTGCTAGACCAGATACTAAGATACATAGACCTGTCGTAGGCATGCCTGTTATTTCTGTTAAAATAGGAGATCATTGTTATCATGGTTTATGTGATATGGGTGCTAGTGCTAGTGCAATACCTTATGATTTATATAAAGAAATTATGCACGACATTGCACCCGTTGAATTAGAAGACATTGATGTTACTATTAAGCTTGCTAATAGGGATACCATTAAACCAGTTGGGATTGTTAGAGATGTTGAAGTTTTGTGTGGGAAGGTTAAATACCCTGCTGATTTTCTTGTTCTTGGTTCCCCACAAGATGATTTTTGTCCCATTATTTTTGGTAGACCCTTCTTGAATACAGCTAGTGCTAAGATTGATTATGAAAAAGATACTGTCACCATTGGCTTAGATGGTATGTCTCATAAGTTTAATTTTGCTAAGTTTCGTAGCAACCTCGTGATAGGGAAGCACCTAGTAAGGATGAGATAATTGGTCTTGCTTCCATTGCTGTGCCTCCTACTGATCCGTTAGAACAATATTTGCTAGACCATGAAAATGATATGTTTATGAAGGAAAGAAGGGAAATAGATGAAGTGTTCCTTAAACAGGAACCTGTGCTGAAACATAACCTTCCCGTTGAAATTCTTGGGGATCCCCCTCCACCCAAGGGTGATCCCGTGTTTGAACTCAAACCATTACCTGATAATCTTAAGTATGCTTATCTTGATGAAAAGAAAATATATCCTGTTATTATTAGTGCTAACCTTTCAGAGCAAGAAGAAGAAAGATTATTGAAAACTCTGAAGAAGCACCGAGCTGCTATTGGATATACTCTGGATGATCTTAAGGGCATTAGTCCCACGTTATGCCAACACAAAATTAATTGGAGGAAGATGCCAAACCAGTTAGAGATCCTCAACGACGACTGAATCCCAAGATGAAAGAAGTGGTAAGAAAGGAGATACTAAAGCTCCTTGAGGCAGGTATAATTTATCCCGTTGCTGATAGTGATTGGGTAAGCCCTGTCCATTGTGTTCCTAAAAAGGGAGGTATTACCGTTGTTCCTAATGATAAAGATGAATTGATCCCGCAAAGAATTATTACAGGTTATAGGATGGTAATTGATTTCCGTAAATTAAATAAAGGCTACTAAGAAAGATCATTACCCTTTACCTTTTATTGATCAAATGCTAGAAAGACTATCCAAACACACACATTTCTGCTTTCTAGATGGTTATTCTGGTTTCTCTCAAATACCTGTGTCAGCGGGGGATCAATCAAAAACTACTTTTACTTGCCCTTTCGGTACTTTTGCTTATAGACGTATGCCTTTTGGTTTATGTAATGCACCTGCTACCTTTCAAAGATGCATGATGGCTATATTCTCTGATTTTTGTGAAAAGATTTGTGAGGTATTCATGGATGACTTCTCCGTTTATGGATCCTCTTTTGATGATTGTTTGAGCAACCTTGATCGAGTTTTGCAGAGATGCGAAGACACTAGTCTCGTCCTGAATTGGGAAAAGTGTCACTTTATGGTTAATGAAGGCATTGTCTTGGGGCACAAGATTTCCGAGAGAGGTATTGAAGTTGATAAAGCCAAAGTTGATGCTATTGAAAAGATGCCATGTCCCAAGGACATAAAAGGTATAAGAAGTTTCCTTGGTCATGCCGGTTTTTATAGGAGGTTCATTAAGGACTTTTCTAAAATCTCTAGGCCTCTGACTAATTTATTGCAAAAAGATATTCCTTTTGTCTTTGATGATGATTGTGTAGAAGCATTTGAAATACTTAAGAAAGCTTTGATCACTGCACCTATTGTTCAGCCACCTGATTGGAATTTACCCTTTGAAATTATGTGTGATGCTAGTGATTATGCTGTAGGTGTTGTTCTAGGGCAAAGAGTTGATAAGAAATTGAATGTTATCCAGTATGCTAGTAAGACTCTTGATACTGCCCAGAGAAATTATGCTACTACTGAAAAAGAGTTCTTAGCAGTTGTGTTTGCATGTGATAAGTTTAGACCTTATATTGTTGATTCCAAAGTTACTATTCACACTGATCATGCTGCTATTAAATATCTTATGGAAAAGAAAGATGCTAAGCCTAGGCTCATTAGATGGGTTCTCTGCTCCAAGAATTTGATTTGCATATTATTGATAGAAAGGGAGCTGAGAACCCCGTTGCAGACAACTTGTCTAGGTTAGAGAATGTTCTTGATGACCCACTGCCTATTGATGATAGCTTTCCTGATGAACAATTAGCGGTCATTAATGCTTCTCGTACTGCTCCTTGGTATGCTGATTATGCTAATTACATTGTTGCTAAATTTATACCTCCTAGTTTCACATACCAGCAAAAGAAAAAGTTCTTTTATGATTTAAGACATTACTTTTGGGATGACCCACACCTTTATAAAAGGAGTAGATGGTGTTATTAGACGTTGTGTGCCTGAGCATGAACAGGAACAGATCCTACGCAAGTGTCACTCTGAATCCTATGGAGGACACCACGCTGGAGATAGAACTGCACACAAGGTACTACAATCTGGTTTTTATTGGCCTACTCTCTTCAAAGATGCTCGTAAGTTTGTCTTATCTTGTGATGAATGTCAAAGAATAGGTAACATTAGTAGACGTCAAGAAATGCCTATGAATTATTCTCTTGTTATTGAACCGTTTGATGTTTGGGGCTTTGATTATATGGGACCTTTTCTGCCTCTAATGGTTACACACATATTTTAGTTGATGTTGATTACGTTACTAAGTGGGTAGAAGCTATTCCAACTAGTAGTGCTGATCATAACATTTCTAATAAAATTCTTAAAGAAGTTATTTTTCCGAGGTTTGGAGTCCCTAGATATCTTATGACTGATGGTGGTTCACATTTTATTCATGGTGCTTTCCGTAAGATGCTTGCTAAGTATGATGTCAATCATAGAATCGCATCTCCTTATCATCCGCAGTCTAGTGGTCAAGTCGAGTTGAGCAATAGAGAGCTCAAATTAATTTTGCAAAAGACTATGAATAGATCTAGAAAGAATTGGTCCAAAAACTTGATGATGCATTATGGGCCTATAGAACTGCATACAAAAATCCTATGGGTATGTCTCCATATAAGATGGTTTGTGGAAAAGCATGTCATTTACCTCTTGAACTTGAACATAAAGCATATTGGGCTATTAAAGAGCTCAACTATGACTTCAAACTTGCCGGTGAGAAGAGGTTGTTTGATATTAGCTCACTTGATGAATGGAGAACCCAAGCCTATGAGAATGCCAAGCTATTCAAAGAAAAAGTCAAACGCTGGCATGATAAAAGGATACAAAAGCGTGAGTTTAACGTAGGAGATTATGTGTTATTATTCAACTCTCGTTTAAGATTTTTTGCAGGAAAACTTCTCTCTAAATGGGAAGGTCCCTACGTTATCGAGGAGGTCTATCGTTCTGGTGCCATAATAATCAACAACTTCGAAGGCACAAGTCCGAGGGTGGTGAACGGTCAAAGAATTAAACATTATATTTCAGGTAATCCTATCAATGTTGAAACTAATATTACTGAAACCGTAACCCCGGAGGAATACATAAGGGACACTTTCCAGAACGTTCCAGACTCCGAAAAGGAATAGGTATGTGGTACGGTAAGTAAACCGACTCCAAAACAACTCCAATGGCAATTTTTATCAGTTTTGGAATATTTAAAAAATTTAGGAAGAAAGAAGTAGTCCGGGAGGGACACGAGGCCCCCATGAGAGTGGAGGGCGCGCCCACCCTTACTGGGCGCACCCCCCTGTCTCGTGGGCACCTCGTGTACCTTCCGGACTTCGTTTTCTTGCACGTTACATATTTTGGTCGGTAAAAATTCATTATATATACTCCCGAAGGTTTTGACCACCGTATCACGCAATTATCCTCTGTTTTTGTTTCGAGTTGTTCCTGTTGCAGATTAAAAGCAAGATGTATTCTCAAGAGTCAGTCGGGGAGAGTCGGGTGTCTCACCCAACGCCGGGTCCAGGAGCAAATAGCGATGCTTATCACTTTGGACCATCAACGGAGGATGAGATGGAGGCTGATTTGAAAAGGATAGATGCCATGGAGGAAGATCAAGAAGTTACCTCTCGTCTCCAAGCAGAATTCAGGATGAGGGAACTACCTACCTTGGCTACTCCAGCTTTAGTCATCCCTTCCAACTTTAGATTTCTTTCTTATGAAAATATGAAAAAGAGCTTCACTTGTTCTCCAAAAGCTATGCAGCATCCTTGGGTAAAGGGAGCTTTGGCCGTTACGGGCAAGCTCCGTAAAGAAATTATGGACCTCAAACAACAAGTCAATAAGCTCGAGGAGGAGAACCGTATCCTGAGGGGCATCATCGCCAAGAAGATCATAACACCAACCGTGAAGAAGGAGACACAGTCACATGGGTATGGGCACTCCCCTTGGCAACTGCCAAGCTTGGGGGAGGTGCCCCGATATCGTATCACTATCACACTCCTACCTTTACCGTTTTATTTATTTCGATCCTTTTAGTAGTATCTTGATCTAGTAGATTGAATTTTTGATATCAAGTAGTTTTGAGTTTTGCTTTGTGATCTCTTTTGTAATCGAGTCCGTGAGCTATCTATAATAAAGATTAGTGTTGAGTCAAGGGCTTTGCTATGTTGCTATGATCTTGAGAAAGTAGAAAGAATAAAGAGTTCATATTGATCTTATGGTTAGTGATGACTTCACACATAGAAAGTATGAGGCATAAAATTGTTGAGAGTTGATAAACGTAGTTTTGGTCATCGTTGCAATTAATAGGAAGTGATAAGGAAAGAGAGGTTCACATATAAATATATTATCTTGGACACCTTTTATGATTGGGAGCACTCATTAAGTATGACATGCTAAAAGAGTTGACGTTGGACAAGGAAGACAACGTAATGGTTTATGTTTTCTCACATCTCAGTTAAAGTATATTGTCATTGACCTTCCAAACATGTTGAGCTTGCCTTTCCCCCTCATGCTAGCCAAATTCCTTGCACCAAGTAGAGATACTACTTGTGCTTCCAAATATCCTTAAACCCAGTTTTGCCATGAGAGTCCACCATACCTACCTATGGATTGAGTAAGATCCTTCAAGTAAGTTGTCATGTTGCAGGCAATAAAAATTGCTATCTAAATATGTATGACTTATTAGTGCAGAGAAAATAAGCTTTGTACGATCTTGTTGTGGAAGTAATAAAAGCGACGGACTGCATAATAAAGGTCCACATACAAGGGGCAATATAAAGTGACGTTCTTTTGCATTAAGATTTTGTGCATCCAACCCTAAACGCACATGACAACCTCTGCTTCCCTCTGCGAAGGGCCTATCTTTTACTTTATGTTTTTACTTTATGCTTGAGTCAAGGTGATCCTCACCTTTCCCTTTTTTTCATTTTATCCTTTGGCAAGCTCCTTGTGTTTGAAAGATCATGACATATATATCCAATTGGATGTAAGTTAGCATGGGCTATTATTGTTGACATCACCTAAAGGTGAATACATTGGGAGGCAACACAATAAGCCCCTATCTTTCTCAGTGTCCGGCTGAAACTCCATAACCACAAGTATTGCGTGAGTGTTAGCAATTGTAGAAGACTACAAGATAGTTGAGTATGTGAACTTGCTGAAAAGCTCTATTCTTGACTCTTTCTGATGTTATGATAAATTGCAATTGCTTCAGTGACTGAGATTATAGTTTGTTAGTTCTCAATGAAGTTTTTGAACCATACTTGACATTGTGAATTGATTGTTACTTGAGCATAAGAAATCATATGATAAAATCTATATATGTTGCTGTTATAAGAATGATCATGATGCCCTCATGTCCGTATTTTATTTTTATCGACACCTCTATCTCTAAACATGTGGACATATTTTTCGATATCGGCTTCCGCTTGAGGACAAGCGAGGTCTAAGCTTGGGGGAGTTGATACGTCCATTTTGCATCATGCTTTTATATCAATATTTATTGCATTATGGGCTGTTATTACACATTATATCTCAATACTTATGGCTATTCTCTCTTATTTTACAAGGTTTACCATGAAGAGGGGGAATGCCGGCAGCTGGAATTCTGGCTGGAAAAGGAGCAAACATTGGAAACCTATTCTGCACTGCTCCAAAAATCCTGAAACTCCACGAAACCTATTTTTGGAATTAATAAGAATTATTGAGTGGAAGAAATACATCAGGGGGCCCACACCCTGTCCAGGAGGGTGGGGGCGCGCCCATCCCTACTGGAAGCGCCCCCTGTCTCCTGGGCCCCCTGGTGGCCCCCGGTGTCCATCTTCTGCTATATGAGGGCTTTTACCCTGGAAAAAATCGTGGGCAAGCTTACGGGACGAAACTCCGCCGCCACGAGGCGGAACCTTGGCGGAACCAATCTAGGGCTCCGGCGGAGCTGTTCTGCCGGGGACACTTCCCTCCGGGAGGGGGAAATCATCACCAACGTCATCACCAACGATCCTCTCATCGGGAGGGGGTCAATCTCCATCAACATCTTCACTAGCACCATCTCCTCTCAAAACCCTAGTTCATCTCTTGTATCCAATCTTGTATCAAAACCACAAATTGGTACCTGTGGGTTGCTAGTAGTGTTGATTACTCCTTGTAGTTGATGCTAATTGGTTTACTTGGTGGAAGATCATATGTTCAGATCCTTAATGCATATTATTACTCCTCTGATTATGAACATGAATATGCTTTGTGAGTAGTTACGTTTGTTCCTGAGGACATGGGTGAAGTCTTGCTATTAGTAGTCATGTGAATTTGGTATTCGTTCGATATTTTGATGAGATGTTTGTTGTCTTTTCCTCTAGTGGTGTTATGTGAACGTCGACTACATGACACTTCACCATTATTTGGGCCTAGAGGAAGGCATAGGGAAGTAATAAGTAGATGATGGGTTGCTAGAGTGACAGAAGCTTAAACCCTAGTTTATGCGTTGCTTCGTTAGGGGCTGATTTGGACCCATATGTTTAATGTTGTGGTTAGGTTTACCTTAATACTTCTTTTGTAGTTGCGGATGCTTGCAATAGGGGTTAATCATAAGTGGGATGCTTGTCCAAGTAAGGGCAGTACCCAAGCACCGGTCCACCCACGTATCAAATTATCAAAGTACCGAACGCGAATCATATGAACGTGATGAAAACTAGCTTGACGATAATTCCCATGTGTCCTCGGGAGCTCCTTTCTCATTATTAGAAATTGTCCAGGCTTATCCTTTGCTACATAAAGGATTGGGCCACCTTGCTGCACTTTATTTACTTGTTACTCTTTACTATTTATATTATCACAAAACTATCTATTACCTACAATTTCAGTGCTTGCAGAGAAAACCTTACTGAAAACCGCTTATCATTTCCTTCTGCTCCTTGTTGGGTTCGACACTCTTACTTATAGAAAGGACTACGATAGATCCCCTACACTTGTGGGTCATCAATGATGATCATGAAACTTCAGATCAAGTTACTACCGAACTTTGTAGGTCTTCCAGAGTAAGCTCCACACCAGAGTGGTACGATAATCCTATTTTGGAAGTCATGTTACTAGACCATGATGAACCTACGAACTATGAGGAAGCGATGATGAGCCCAGATTCCGCGAAATGGCTTGAGGCCATGAAATCTGAGATGGGATCCATGTATGAGAACAAAGTGTGGACTTTGGTGGACTTGCCCGATAGTCGGCAAGCCATAGAAAATAAATGGATCTTTAAGAAGAAGAACGACGCAGACGGTAATGTTACTATTTACAATCTCGACTTGTTGCAAAAGGTTTTCGACAAGTTCAAGGAGTTGACTACGATGAGACTTTCTCACCTGTAGCGATGCTTAAGTCTGTTCGAATCATGTTAGCAATTGCTGCATTTTATGATTATGAAATTTGGCAAATGGATGTCGAAACTGCATTCCTGGATGGATTTATGGAAGAAGAAGTGTATATGATGCAACCACAAGGTTTTGTTGATCCAAAGGGTGCTAACTAAGTGTGCAATCTCCAGCGATCCATTTATGGACTGGTGCAAGCCTCTCGGAGTTGGAATAAATGCTTTGATAGTGTGATCAAAGCATATGGTTTTATACAGACTTTTGGAGAAGCCTGTATTTACAAGAAAGTGAGTGGCATCTCTGTAGCATTTCTGATAATATATGTGGATGACATATTGTTTATTGAAAATTATATAGAATTTCTGAATAGCATAAAGGGATACCTGAATAAAAAAATTCTACGAAAGACCTTGGAGAAGCTGCTTACATATTGGGCATCAAGATCTATAGAGATAGATCAAGACGCTTAATTGGACTTTCACAAAGCACATACCTGGATAAAGTTTTGAATAAGTTCAGAATGGATCAGTCAAAGAAAGGGTTCGTGCCTGTGTTACAAGGTGTGAAGTTGAGTCAGACTCAGTGCCCGACCACTTCAGAAGATAGAGAGAAAATGAAAGTCATTCCCTATGCTTCAGCCGTAGGTTCTATCATGTATGCAAAGCTGTGTACCAGACCTGATGTATGTCTTGTTATAAGCATAGCAAGGAGGTACCAAAGTAATCCAGAAGTGGAGCACTGGACGACGATCAAGAACATCCTGAAATACCTGAAAAGGACTAAGGATATGTTTCTCATTTATGGAGGTGAAAAAGCGCGCGTCGTAAATGGTTACATCGATGCAAGCTTTGACACTGATCCGGATGACTCTAAGTCACAAACCGGATACGTATTTTTATTGAATGGAGGAGTTGTTAGTTGCTGCAGTTCTAAGTAGAGCGTCGTGGCAGGATCTAAGTGTGAAGAGGAGTACATTGCTGCTTTGGAAGTAGCGAATGAAGGAGTTTGGATGAAGGAGTTCATATCCGATCTAGGTGTCATACCTAGTGCATCGGGTCCAATGAAAAGCTTTTGTGACAATACTGGTGCAATTGCCTTGGCAAAGGAATCCAGATTTCCACAAGAGAACCAAGCACATTAAGAGACGCTTCAATTCCATCCATCATCAAGTGTCGGAAGGGGACATAGAGATTTGCAAGATACACACGGATTTGAATGTTTCAGACCCGTTGACTAAGCCTCTTCCACAAGCAAAACATGATCAGCACCAAGGCTCCATGGGTGTTAGAATCATTACAATGTAATCTATATTATTGACTATAGTGCAAGTGGGAGACTGAAGGAAATATGATCTAGAGGCAATAATAAAGTTATTATTTATTTCCTTAAATCATAATGTTTATTATTCATGCTATAATTGTATTAACCAGAAACTTAGTACATGTGTGAATACATAGACAAACCATATAGTCCCTAGTATGCCTCTACTTGACTAGCTCGTTAATCAAAGATGGTTATGTTTCCTAACCATAGACATGTGTTGTCATTTGATGAACGGGATCGCATCATTAGGCGAATGATGTGATGGACATGACCCATCCGTTAGCTTAGCATTATGATCGTGTCAGTTTCATTGCTACTGCTTTCTTCATGACTTATACAAGTTCCCCAGACTATGAGATTATGCAACTCCCGAATACCGGAGGAACACTTTATGTGCTACCAAATGTCACAACGTAAAAGGGTGATTATAAATGTGCTCTACAGGTGTCTCTGAAGGTGTTTGTTGGGTTGGCATAGATCGAGATTAGGATTTGTCACTCCGTGTTTCGGAGAGGTATCTCTGGGCCCTCTCAGTAATACTCATCACTATAAGCCTTGCAAGCATTGTGACTAATGAGTCCGTTGCTGGATTAAGTATTACGGAACGAGTAAAGAGACTTGCCGGTAACGAGATTGAACTAGGTATGATGATACCGACAATCGAATCTTGGGCAAATAACATACCGATGACAAAGGAACAACATATGTTGTTATGCGGTTTGACCGATAAAGATCTTCGTAGAATATGTAGGAACCAATATGAGCATCCAGGTTCCGTTATTGGTTATTGACCAGAGACATGTCTCGGTCATGTCTACATGTCCCATAGGGTCCGCACGCTTAACGTTCGATGACGATTGGTATTATGAGTTTGTGTGATATGATGTACCAAAGGTTATTCAGAGTCCCGGATATGATCATGGACATGACGAGGAGTCTCGAAACGGTCGAGATATAAAGATTGATATATTGGACGATTATATTCAGACACCGGAAGTGTTCCGGAGAAGTTCCGGATAGAACCGGGGTGCCGGATGGTTATCGGAACCCCCGGGGGAACTAATGGGCCTCGATGGGCCTTAGTGGAGAGAGAGAGGGGGGGCGGCCAGGGCAGGCCGCGCGCCCCCTCCCCTTGTGTCCGAATAGGACAAGGAAGGGGGGCACCCCCCTTTCCTTCCCCCTCTCACTCTCCTTCCTTCCCCCTCTTCCCCTCTTGGTGGAACCCTACTAGGACTAGTAGTCCTAGTAGGACTCCCCTCTTGGGGCGCGCCTACAGGGGTCGACCGGCCTCCCCCTTGCTCCTTTATATACGGGGGCAGGGGGTACCCTAGAACACACAAGTTGATTGTTTAGCCATGTGCGGTGCCCCCCTCCACAGATTTCCACCTCGGTCATATCGTCGTAGTGCTTAAGCGAAGCCCTGCGCCGGTAACTTCATCATCACCGTCACCACGCCGTCGTGCTGAGAAACTCTCCCTCGACCTTAGTTGGATCTAGAGTTCGTGGGACGTCACTGAGCTGAATGTGTGCGGATCGCAGAGGTGCCATACCTTCGGTGGTAGGATCGGTCAGATCGTGAAGACATACGACTACATCAAATGCGTTGTCATAACACTTCCGCTTTCGGTCTACGAGGGTACGTAGACAACACTCTCCCCTCTCCTTGCTATGCATCACCTAGAGATAGATCTGGTGTGATCATAGGATTTTTTTTGAAATTACCGCGTTCCCCAACACACATTAGCATCATGGATATTCAAAGAATTCATACTAACAACATTGCAATCATGCTCATCATTCAAAGATTTAGTGCCAAACATTCTAATGCGTTCTTCTTCTAGCACTTGAGCACAATTTACCTTTCCGTCATATTCATGAAAGATATTAAAAAGATAAAAGCATATGTGACAACCTCAATTCCATTTTTTATAGTTTCTTTTATAGACTAAACTAGTGATAAAACAAGAAACTAAAAGATTCGATTGCAAGATCTAAAGATATACCTTCAAGCACTAACCTCCCCAGCAACGGCGCTAGAAAAGAGCTTGATGTCTACTATGCAACCTTATTCTTGTAGACATTGTTGGGTCTCCAAGTGCAGAGGTTTGTAGGACAGTAGAAAATTTCCCTCAAGTGGATGACCTACGGTTTATCAATCTGTGGGAGGCGTAGGATGAAGATGGTCGCTCTCAAAGAACTCTGCAACCAAATAACAAAGAGTCTCTTGTGTCCCCAACACACCCAATACAATGGTAAATTGTATAGGTGCACTAGTTCAGTGAGGAGATGGTGATACAAGTGCAATATGGATGGTAGATATAGGTTTTTGTAATATGAAAATATAAAAACAGCAAGGTAGAAAGTAACAAAAGTGAGCGAAAACGGTATTGCAATGCTTTGAAACAAGGCCTAGGGTTCATACTTTCACTAGTGCAAGTTCTCTCAACAATAATAACATAATTGGATCATATAACAATCCCTCAACGTGCAACAAAGAGTCACTCCAAAGCCACTAATAGCGGAGAACAAACGTAGAGATTATGGTAGGGTACGAAACCACCTCAAAGTTATTCTTTCGGATCAATCTATAAAAGAGTTCGTACTAGAATAACACCTTAAGACACAAATCAACCAAAACCCTAATGTCACCTAGATACTCCATTGTCACCTTAAGTATCCATGGGCATGATTATACGATATGCATCACACAATCTCAGATTCATCCAACCAACACAAAGTACTTTCAAGGAGTGCGCCAAAGTTTCTATCGGAGAGTCAAGAATGTGTGCCAACCCCTATGCATAGGTTCCCAATGTCACGAAACCCGCAAGTTGATCACCAAAACATACATCAAGTGGCACATGATATCCCATTGTCGCCACAGATAATCACGGCAAGACATACATCAAGTGTTCTCATAAAAGACTCAATCCGATAAGATAACTTCAAAGGGAAAACTCAATCCATTACAAGAGACTAGAGGGGGAGAACCATATAAGACTCAACTATAATAGCAAGCTCGCGGTACATCAAGATCGTGCCAAGAACCTAGAGAGGAACACGAGAGAGAGAGAGAGATCAAACACATAGCTACTGGTACATACCCTCAGCCCGAGGGTGAACTACTCCCTCCTCGTCATGGAGAGCGCCGGATGATGAAGATGGCTACCTGGTGATGGATCCCCCTCCGGCAGGGTGCCGGAACAGGGTCCCGAGAGTTTTTGGTGGCTACAGAGGCTTGCGGCGGCGAACTCCCATCTATTTATGTTCTCGATGTTTGGGATATATAGGATATATGGCTCGAAAGGAGTCACAGGTGGACCCAAGGGGCCACGAGGCAGGGGGCGCCCCTAGGGGTGCGCCCTCCCCCTCGTGGGCCACGACTCCCTCTTTGCTTTCACTCCAGTATTTTTTATATTTTCCAAAAAAAATCTTTGTTGATTTTCAGCGCATTCCGAGAACTTTTATTTCTGCACAAAAACAACACCATGGTAGTTCTGCTGAAAACAACGTCAGTCCGGGTTAGTCCTAATCAAATCATACCAAAATCATGTAAAAATATTGTAAACATGGCATGAAAAGATCAAAAATTATAGATACGTTGGAGACATACCAGTGTGCGGCCGCGATTTGCTTCTCCGCTACCAGATGCTACTAAGCTCTACGTTATACTACGTGCAAAATGGTTGTGGGCGGTTCTTAATTGGAGGAGGGGGACAGTGATTTCGGTGGAAGGTGTCGCGCCGTCGATCGGGCCATGTGGGGCGGGAAAGGAGGAGGATGGTGTGGGTGGGGTGTGGATTACCTGACCATATCGATGAGGCCGCGCAGCAAGAAGAAGGTTCGGCGGTGAGGAGGCCATGCAGCAAGAACAAGGGTCGCCGGCAAGGAGGCGACGCAGCAAGAAGAAGGGTCGCCGGCAAGGAGGCTGAGCTGCCAGTAAGAAGCAGTGAAGGTTTGAACTTGGAAAGCAAGGAGAAACAGTGGAAATGTGGCTTTTGGTGGGAGGGAGGGGCAGGGAGATAGATATTTCTGCGGTGGCAAAAAAATTTCGCTTGGTGCCGTGAGAAACTGGCGTGCAAGTGTAGTGGAAGCGGGGGTGGTGGACTGTAGACGACAAAGCTTCCCGCGTAACCTAGACAAGACAGTGCGCTAAGATATTTTATATCGCATCCCACACAATTCTTTCTAGTAAACTGTTTGTGGTATACCTGATTCTTTTCATTATGTTTTTAAAGAAAAAATGGTGTTATGGAGGGAAAGGACGGTGTTTGAATTGCTAGAACATTTATGTACAGTGAACATGGAACTACATGAGTGTCATGTTTAAATTTGGAATTATTCCGGCTTCGTTTGGCATTTTATGGATTAATTGAGTTTCTCGGCATTTAATGTGCATAATTCAAATTTGAACTACAAGCACATGCTCCAGTGCACCAAAGTTTGTTGAAAAATCACATGTGTGTCTTTGGGTGAATTTATAGGTCCCATGCAAGAAATAGGAATGAAATTCAAACATCTGGGCGTCGTGGCTCGGTCGGGAACATTGAGAAACTTGGTTTTTAAATTCCTGGAAATTCAAAACTCGCCTGAAAATCATGAAACTTGGCATTGTGTCATTTCATGTCACCAACATGCTGTGATAAAAAAATTGGCCGCATTTGGACAAGTTTTTGGTATAAGCTTCTTGCAAACCGGAGCTTCTCTCGAGAAGACTCGTGGTTCCCGAGGGGGGACGTGTCACCTTTGTGTTCGAAACAATATACGCTACATGCCCCCCTTATTTTTTACAGAGGCAACATAGAACTATATGAGTGTCGTGTTAAAATTTGGAATTATTCTAGGTTCGTTTGGGCTTTCTTATACATTAATTGAATATCTCGTAACTTAATATACATAATTCAAATTTGAACTACAAGCACATGCTCCAATGCACCAAAGTTGGTTGAAAAATCACATGTATGTCCTTGGGTGAATTTCTAGGGGCCATGCAAGAAATGGGAATGAAATTCAAACATCTGGGCTTCGTGGCTCGGACGGAAACATTGAGAAACTTGGTTTTTTAATTGATGTCAATCCAAAACACGCCTGAAAATCATGAAACTTGGTGTCGGTGTCAAAACCGGCGGATCTCGGGTAGGGGTCCCGAACTGTGCATCTAGGCGGATGGTAACAGGAGACAAGGGACACGATGTTTTTACCCAGGTTCGGGCCCTCTCGATGGAGGTAAACCCTACTCATGCTTGATTAATATTGATGATATGGGTAGTACAAGAGTAGATCTACCACGAGATCAGAGAGGCTAAACCCTAGAAGCTAGCCTATGGTATGATTGTTGTTCGTCCTACGGACAAACCCTCCGGTTTATATAGGTACCGAAGAGGGTTAGGGTTACACAGAGTCGGTTACAATGGTAGGAGATCTACATATCCGTATCGCCAAGCTTGCCTTCCACGCCAAGGAAAGTCCCATCCGGACACGGGACGAAGTCTTCAATCTTGTATCTTCATAGTCCGGGAGTCTGGCCAAAGGTGATAGTTCAGCTATCCAGACACACCCTAATCCAAGACTCCCTCAGTAGCCCCTAAACCAGGCTTCAATGGCGATGAGTCCAGCGCGTAGATTGTCTTCGGCATTGCAAGGCGGGTTCTTCTCCAAATCCTGTGTACCCGTTGAATAGCGTCCGACATCTTGTAAATATTGCGCCCCTCGGTTTCCACGCCCAATAATGGCCATCTTCCACGTGTTGAACGAATACGAAAAGCCAGGGTATTTTTACATTTACCCCCTAGCTGCGCAAATGAGCTGCCTATTAAAGAGACGAGGATCTAGATCCGAATCACACCATCCTCCCTTCGCGAGCATTCATCAGAGCGCATCCGACAAAAATCCATTCCATCATGGACAGTCGACACGGCTCCTCCTCTCGCCCTCCCAGCCCTCAGCCTGGAGGTTGGGAGAGATGCTCCGTCCCGCACAGCGAGTGAGTGACGCTCCAAACCAAGTGATTTCTTCCCCCAGCCTTCATGGTTCCGGTTCGAGCCGGATTCGCCACCTATAAGGGCGGAAAGCAAGCGGAGAGCGTACCCAACCCCTCCAAAGGAGAGCGGGTATGCTTTGTCTCTTATTTGATAAGAGGGCTCGGATTTCCAATTCATTCGTTTCTCCGGGGGCTCCTGGAGTTCTACGGCCTCCAGTTGCACAACCTTACGCCTGCCTCCATTTTGCATATTGCGGGCTTCGTGGCCCTTTGCGAGCTGTTTTTGGGCATCGAGGCTCATTTTGCACTGTGGAAGAAGCTATTCTGCCTTGTGCCCCGTTCTCAAGAGGGGTCAATATATCAAGTGGGCGGAGCCGAACTATGGCGCATCGCCGGGACCGGATATCTATCCGGAACCCCGAAGAAGGCGTCCGAAGACTGGCCTTCAGGATGGTTTTATATAGAAGATGTCCCCCTGCCAGAACCTGTTCGGATCGGCCTCCCTGAGTTTAATAATGCTCCCTTGAAGAAACGCCTAAGCTGGCGTCCACGGAGCCCTCAGAAGGAAAATGACAGGGACGTCCTTTACCTGATCAGCCGAATAAGGTTGTTAGCTCATTCCGGACTGACAATGATCGGGGTCATGGCCACATGCATTATGCGGGGGGTGCAGTCGCTCCAGTATAGAGGCCACCCCATGTGGGATTTCAACAGGGAGGATGACGCCACCCGCTGCGGCCGTAAGGGGCCGGGATCAGTCGCCGATCTAATGAAGATCATGTCCACATTGTACAAGGGAGAAGAGGAGGAATTTCTCCGCGTCAATCCACAGGACGGATTTTCCATGAACAATCCTCCAAGCTGGGTAAGCGGACATTTATTTTTGCCTATCCGATCCATACTCCCATAGTCAAGTATCTCATTTTATGATTTTGGCGCAGGAACTGCGCCGGGCCGTAAAGGATATAAAAGCCCGCCTCACAACCCGAGGATCCGAAACGGTTCCTCGATCCGACCTCCCAAGAGGATCCGGACATATCGGTGGAGCTGATCGATGGGGTATTTCATCAACTGAGCATCGATAATGCCCTGGTCGCCATTACGGCCGATTACCCCAGAATACTTCTAGCCTCGCCGGTAACTGAGACCGAACTCCCAATACTTTGAAAATGACCCATCCGTGCTTGTTTTTGATCACCGTATACCAATGGTGTTTCGCAGGGGAAGTCCTTGAGGCGGAAGGCCGAGCCTGCGATGGCTAGTCAACAAGGGACAGCAAGGCCGAACAGGCTGAAAAGAAGTGCAATCTAGATTGAAACGCCGGTGCGACGGTATGGCGTGTCATCTTGCTCCCAGGTTTTATTCCCGGGAGGCATACTAACGCTCGTGCTTTTTTAGGAAGAAGAGCGCTCGCCGGAATGCATTCGGAGAGGTTGCCAATCAATCCCCCGCTCGCCAGGCTTCAAAGCCAGGTCAAG
The DNA here is from genome assembly GCF_018294505.1 of Triticum aestivum. NCBI lineage: Eukaryota > Viridiplantae > Streptophyta > Magnoliopsida > Poales > Poaceae > Triticum > Triticum aestivum. The sequence continues at coordinate 370,634,875 of NC_057804.1, read as the reverse complement.
AAGCGGAGGCGAACATGAGGCGTGCGTCGGATGCTCCTCCGACAGAGGATACTGACAGGTTATCTGCCACCAATTCCGAGGTGGAGAGTGCCATGAATCACAGGCGTCGCCGGACAGTTCTTCGTGACGCATGTTTTTCCCCAGAGGCATTGGATGCCTTCAATTCGGGAGATGCGCACCTCCGTGCCGCTCAAAATGGTCTAGACAGAGCCACAGAGCAGTATGTAAAATATATACGGGTGAGAATATTTGACAGTTATATGTGCCAGTAGCCCCCGAGACTTGAAATAGTTAGAATAACAGATTTAAGGATCATTTATTGTGGAGGATCTTACAGAAAAGAATACCCAACTGTCCCAGGAGCTGGAGGAGTGCAAAGCCCAACTTGAGGCCGCACTAGCCACAGCGGGGGAAGCCAAAGAGACCCCCTCTGGTAATATATGCTTCAAAAGATAAGTAATTTGTGAAGTGCGGCGTGTGTATAAGTCTGACAATAATATTGCTGATGGCGCCGGGATAGATCCGGACAAGCAACAGCTCATGCGCCAATTAAAGGCCGGAGAGAATGTTCTTACAAGGGTGAGGCAAGAGAAAAATAATCTCCAAGATGCCAACACCTAGCTAGGTGAGGAACTAAAGGATGTTCGTGCCCAGCTGTCTGACTCCGTTAAGGAGAATCGGCGGCTTCGACGCGACATTTTTAGTAAGTGCTTGAACGAACTTTGAAAAAGAGTTCGGCGAGGAAGTCGACTAACAGAGGTATGTCTGTAGGTATGCTCACAGGCCGTCTTGCAGAGGAGATGCCCGGTTCTGCGGGTGACCTTCTTCCCGAGCTCTTGCAACTGCACAAACGAGTTCGGAAGGTGATGAAAGGCGTCGCCCAGGCCTTGTGGCCATCTGTCTCCCTGCCCGAAGGCCTTGGAGAGCTTGCAGAGAGGCTTCAGGGAGCGCGGCAGCACTTCCGATTATGGAAGATATCGGCCTGCCATCAAGGCGCCAGGGAGGCCTGGGCCATGGTGAAGACGCGGTACACGAAGGCTGACCCAAACCACATGGCCGAGGTCGGACCTGTGGGGCCCGATGGAAAGGTGATCCCTGTGAGCTTAGTATACGGCCAAGTAGAGTTGGCCGCAAAGTATTCCCAGCAGGACTGTAAACTAGACAGCCTATTAGATGGGATTGAAGAGGAATACAATCAGTCTAATTGACTATGTAATTTAAGATGACATGTAAAATGCCTTCTAGCCGGATTGTAGATCGTTTGTCATAGCGGACCTTTTCGCTTCAACCTCGGGACCCAATAATCCGGAGTGTGTCCGAATACCCTCATGGTTATATAAGAACCGGGGCATGCGTGGAGACCAGGCGTAAGGGTCATTAGTGCTTTATCAGACAAGTGCCCAACTAGTTATGTTATATTACATGGTTAGTAAGAAACATCTTCCAGGGAGAATAGTTCCGTTAGGGGTTCCTTTCCCTGGGGGGCATGACCTAAAGTGCATGTCCGGACTGCGAAAAAAGCAAAAAAACATCTGGGGGCAGATAAATAAATTGGTAAGAAATCGTCTTTTAGTTCACCGACCAAATATTCCCTTAAGAACGCTAGCTTTCAACTTCACCCAGTCTGAGGTACACATCTGGCTAACCCGGCAGTAATAATTGCAGAGGTGCTCCCTTTACCGCCTAGCCGAGCAATCGGGAACGTAGGGGTAAGCACAGGAGCCAGGCAACCCAGCTTGGCCAAAACTTAAGTCATATCGATGCATATAATGGTGAATAAAAGGTACATGCGGAAGTGTGACACATGTGTTGGGCATGAAGCCCGTATAAATAAACTTATGTTAAAGAAGCCCCCAGGTATAATGAGCGCGTATAGCGCGTCAAGTGTTTGCGAACAATGCGCGAACAAGCTTTCAAAGGCTGTAATAGAAAAGGAGGGAGAAGGAGAGAAACAGAAGACAGCTAATATGTAAAATATAGACAGAGGAAGGAGACAAACTTAGAATCCGGCGCAAGGCGTAGAATCTTCGGAGACGGGCTGCGTTCCATGGGTTCGGCTCGAGTCAGTTATCCGATGCGTCTCGCAGACGGTATGCTCCACCGGTCAGGACTTGGTCGATGATAAAGGGACCTTCCCATTTGGGCTTGAGTTTGTCCTTTTTCTTGTCCGGCAGGCGTAGAACTAACTGCCTACGTTGTAAGTTTTGGCCCGTACTTCTCTGCTTTGATATCTTCAAGCTTGTTGTTGATAAAATGAGGAACATGCTTTTGCCACGTCCCGCTCCTCCTCCAATGCATCCAAACTGTCCTGCCAATCAAGCTCGGCTTCTCTTTCTTCGTACATGCGCACGCGAGGTGAGTCATGAATTATGTCACAGGTCAGAACTGCCTCTGCGCCGTATACCATAAAGAATGGTGTAAATCCGGTGGTGCGATTCGGAGTGGTCCCCAGCCCCCAGAGTACAGAGTCGAGCTCCTCTACCCATGCGTGTTAGATTCCTTGAGGGACCGCACTAATATGGGTTTGATGCCGCTCATGATTAGACCATTTGCTCGCTCGACTTGACCGTTAGTTTGAGGGTGATAGACTGAAGCATAGTCGAGCTTGATGCCCATGTTTTTGCACCAGAGTTTGACCTCGTCGGCTGTAAAGTTTGTGCCATTATCAGTGATGATGCTATGGGGGACGCTGTAACGGTGTACGACCCCTGATATGAAGTCTATCACCGGTCCGGATTCGACCGTCTTAACAGGTTTGGCCTCTATCCATTTGGTGAATTTATCCACCATGACCAGTAGGTATTTTTTTGCTTGTGGGTTCCTCCTTTAAGGGGTCCAACCATGTCAAGCCCCCAGACTGCGAAGGGCCAGGTTATGGGTATAGTTTTGAGGGCGGTGGGTGGCATGTGGCTTTGATTAGCAAAGAGCTGGCAACCGACGCATCGTTGGACTAAGTCCTGAGCATCTGCCCGGGCCGTCGGCTAATAAAATCATGTACGGAAGGCCTTGCCTACAAGGGCCCGGGCTGCAGCGTGGTGCCCGCCGAGTCCGGCATGAATTTCAGCCAGAAGATTCCGACCTTCCTCTTCGGAGATACACCTTTGAAGGACTCCGGTTGTGCTTTTCTTGTAAAGCTCTCCCTCATGGACCTTATAGGCTTTAGATCGCCGCACTATGCAGCGGGCCTCGTTTTGGTCCTCGGGAAGTTCTTGCCTGGTTATGTAGGCTAGGAATGTTTCCGTCCATGGGGCAATGACTGCCATTATTACGTGGGCTGAAGATGTTACTTCGTTGGCAGAACCACCAATTGTGTCAGTATGTTCAGTGTCGGGCAGTGCGGTTGGGTCCGGGTTGTTATTTCCGGATTCCCCCTCCCATAGTACGGATGGCTTGAACAACCTCTCTAGGAAGATGTTGGGAGGGACGGCATCACGCTTTGCGCCAATGCGCGCCAATATGTCTGCTGCCTGGTTGTTATCCCGGGCTATATGGTGAAATCGAGCCCTTCAAACCGAGCTGACATTTTTAGGACGGCATTGCGATAAGCTGCCATTTTCGGATCCTTGGCATCGAAGTCTCCATTTATTTGGGATATCGTGAGGTTCGAATCCCCATGCACCTCTAGGCGTTGAATGCCCATGGAGACTGCCATCCGGAGGCCGTGTAGAAGGGCCCTGTATTCGACTGCGTTGTTGGAGTCCGTATACATTATCTGGAGTACGTATTGGACCATATCTCCGGTTGGGGACGTCAAAACGACGCCAGCCCCTAGACCAGCCAACATTTTGGAGCCGTCGAAGTGCATGATCCAGTTGGAATATGCGTCGTACTCTTTAGGGAGTTTGACTTTAGTCCATTCGGCAACGAAGTTGGCCAAAACTTGCGACTTAATAGCTAGCCGTGGCTTATAGGTTATGTCGAACGGGAGGATCTCAATGGCCCATTTGGCAATCCGGCCCGTCGCGTCGCGGTTGTTTATAATGTCATTAAGAGGTACTTCGGAGGCTACTGTTATCGAACACTCTTGAAAGTAGTGTCGCAGCTTCCGGGATGCCATGAACACCGCGTACGCTATCTTTTGATAATGCGGGTACCGTGGCTTGCATGGAGTTAGGACAGTGGACACGTAGTAAACTGGTTTTTGAAGGGGGAACTTGTGTCCGTCCGTTTCTCGTTTGACAACGAGCACTGCGCTCACAACTTGATGAGTTGCCGCGATATATAATAACATTGGTTCGCCCATATTGGGCGCGGCCAGGACTGGGTTTGTTGCCAATATGGCTTTTATTTCTTCGAGTCCGGCCATGGCGGCATCCGTCCACTCGAAGTGTTTGGTGCGTCGGAGGAGGCGATAAAGGGGTAATGCCTTTTCTCCTAAACGGGAGATAAAGCGGCTTAAAGCCGCCACACATCCCGTCAATTTTTGTATTTGTTTGAGGTCCTTTGGGATATCCAATTGCGACAGAGCTCGGATCTTGGATGGGTTTGCTTCAATTCCTCTACCGGATACAATGAAGCCCAAGAGCTTTCTAGCTGGTACGCCAAAAACGCATTTTTTCGGGTTAAGCTTAATGTCATATGTTCGAAGATTATCGAACGTGAGCCTCAAATCGTCTACTAGAGTTTCGACGTGCTTGGTTTTGACGACCACATCATCTACGTATGCCTCCACTATTTTGCCGATCTGGTTTGCCAGACATGTCTGAATCATGCGCTGATATGTTGCGCCGGCATTTTTGAGCCCAAAGGGCATTGTGTTGAAGCAGAATGGGCCGTACAGGGTGATGAATGTCGTTGCGGCCTGGTCGGGCTCTGCCATCTTAATTTGGTGGTAGCCGGAGTATGCGTCGAGGAAACACAATGAATCGTGTCCTGTGGTAGCATCGATAATTTGATTGATGCGGGGGAGTGGGAAGGGATCCTTTGGGCAAGCCTTGTTGTGGTCCTTAAAATCGATGCATAGGCGCCAGGATTTGTCCTTCTTTGGTACCATCACCAGGTTTGCTAGCCAGTCCGGATGTTTTATATCTCTGATGAGTCCGGCCTCCAATAATTTGGCTAGCTCCTCTCCCATGGCCTGTCTCTTGGGTTCGGAGAAACGCCGAAGAGTCTGTTTGACTGGCTTGAATCCTTTTAGGATGTTTAGGCTGTGCTCGGCCAGCTGGCGTGGGATTCCTGGCATGTCTGAAGGGTGCCAGGCAAAAATGTCCCAATTTTTGCGTAGGAATTCTCGTAGTGCAGCGTCTACATCACGGTTCAGTTGTGCCCCGATGGAGGCCGTTTTTGTAGGGTCCGTTGGATGGACTTGGAATTTGACTATTTCGTCCGCTGGTTTAAAGGAGGTGGACTTGGATCTCTTATCGAGTATCACATCATCCCTATTCACCGTGGAGCGCAGTGCAGTGAGTTCCTCGGCCGCTAGGGCTTCGAATAGTGCCTCAACGGCCAGTGTGGTTGTCTTATTTTCAGCACGGAGTGCTATGTACAGGTCACTAGCAAGAGTGATGATTCCGTTGGGCCTGGGCATTTTGAGCTTCATGTACCCGTAATGGGGTATAGCTTGAAAAAAATGTGAATGCCTCTCGCCCTAATAGAGCGTGATATCCATTGCTGAACGGGGCCACTTGGAACGTGACCTCCTCGGACCTGTAATTATCCGGCGTGCCGAACACCACATCCAGTGTGATTTTTCCTGTACAACATGCTTCCCGACTTCGGAATTATTCCTCTAAAGGTTGTGCTGCTTCGCTCAATGCGGCTCCAGTCTATTTCCATTTTTCGAAGGGTTTCCTCGTAAATGAGGTTCAATCTGCTGCCACCGTCCATGAGTACCTTGGTAAGGCGAAAGCCGTCCACTATTGGACTGAGGACCAATGCGGCTGGTGCTCGGGCTGTTCAGAATTTAGGTTCGTCACTGGCATTAAAGGTAATAGCCGTGTAACTCCATGGGTTTATTGTTGCTACTTGGTCGACTTCGGCAAGGCTGCGGAGTGTTCGTTTTCGCATATTATTTGATGCGAAAGTCTCGAAGACTGTTAATACCGTACTAGTATCCTTGGGCTGGTGCTCTGGAGTTAGAATCTCTTCGCCACTTTTGGCCACCTGCCGTAGTATCCAACATGCTCTAAGGCTATGAGTTGGAGTGGCGCCCTCTGTACTATGAATTTTGCAGGGTCCATTGAGCCATCCTTCTAGTACGGTTCCATGCCCTGTAGAGGGTTTTTGCTTTTTGGTATTTAACCCAGGTGCCTGGCGATGATGCACCCTTTTGTTTCGGACTGGGGTTGTATTCAGGGCCGGATTGTCCCAAAAATTAATTTCAGTTTTCCAGGCGCTTTCCATCGCACAATACTTTCGTACTATGGACGCCAAGTCAGCGAAGCGTGTAATTTCACGACGACTTACAGTGTTGAGGATTCCCTTGTTCGTGCAATTATTGCAGAAGAATGAAATTGCGTCCTCCTCGCGGCAATCCTTTATCCTGTTGATGACCAGGAGGAATCTGGCCCAGTAATGGTGTACTGTTTCTGTGGGCTCTTGCCGGATTTGGGATAGATTGCTTATGTTTGGGTGGGCGGGTGGAGTTCTATGGCCTCCAGTTGCACAACCTTACGCCTGCCTCCATTTTGCATATTGCGGGCTTCGTGGCCCTTTGCGAGCTGTTTTTGGGCATTGAGGCTCATTTTGCGCTGTGGAAGAAGTTGTTTTGCCTTGTGCCCCGTTCTCAAGAGGGGTCAATATATCAAGTGGGCGGAGCCGAACTATGGCGCATCGCCGGGACCGGATATCTATCCGGAACCCCAAAGAAGGCGTCCGAAGACTGGCCTTCGGGGTGGTTTTATATAGAAGATGTCCCCCTGCCGGACCCTGTTCGGATCGGCCTCCCTGAGTTTAATAGTGCTCCCTTGAAGAAACGCCTAAGCTAGCGTCCACGGAGCCCTCAGAAGGAAAATGACAGGGACGTCCTTTACCTGATGAGCCGAATAAGGTTGTTAGCTCATTCCGGACTGACCATGATCGAGGTCATGGCCACATGCATTATGCGGGGAATGCAGCCGCTCCAGTATAGAGGCCACCCCATGTGGGATTTCAACGGGGAGGATGACGCCACCCGCTGCGGCTGTAAGGGGCCGGGGTCGGTCGCCGATCTGATGAAGATCATGTCCGCATTGTACAAGGGGGAAGAGGAGGAATTTCTCTGCGTCAATCCACAGGACGGATTTTCTATGAACAATCCTCCAAGCTGGGTAAGCGGACATTTATTTTTGCCTATCCGATCCATACTCCCATAGTCAAGTATCTCATTTTATGATTTCGGTGCAGGAACTGCGCCGGGTCGTAAAGGATATAAACAGCCCGCCTCCACAACCCGAGGATCCGAAACGGTTCCTCGATTTGACCTCCCAAGAGGATCCGGATATATCAGTGGAGCTGGTCGATGGGGTATTTCACCAACTGAGCATCGATAATGCCCTGGTCGCCATTACAGCCGATTACCCCGGAATACTCCCAGCCTTGCTGGTAACTGAGACCGAAGTCCCAATACTTTGAAAATGACCCATCCATGCTTGTTTTTGATCACTGTATACCAATGGTGTTTCGCAGGGGAAGTCCTTGAGGCGGAAGGCCGGGCCTGCGACGGCTAGTCAACAAGGGACAGCAAGGCCGAACAGGCTGAAAAGAAGTGCGGTCCAGATTGAAACGCCAGTGCAACGGTATGGCGTGTCATCTTGCTCCCAGGTTTTATTCCCGGGAGGCATACTAACGCTCGTGCTTTTTTAGGAAGAAGAGCGCTCGCCGGACTGTATCCGGAGAGGTTGCCAATCAATCCCCCGCTCGCCAGGCTTCAAAGCCAGGTCCATAAGCGGAGGCGAACATGAGGCGTGCGTCGGATGCTCCTCCGACAGAGGATGCCGACAGGTTATTTGCCACCAATTCCGAGGTGGAGAGTGCCATGAATCACACGCGTCGCCGGATAGTTCTTCGTGACGCATGTTTCTCCCCAAAGGCATTGGATGCCTTCAATTCGGGAGATGCGCCCCTCCGTGCCGCTCAAAATGGTCTAGCCAGAGCCACGGAGCAGTATGTAAAAGATATACGGGTGAGAATATTTGACAGTTATATGTGCCAGTAGCCCCCGAGACTTGAAATAGTTAGAATAACTGATTTAAGGATCATTTATTATGCAGGATCTTACAGAAAAGAATACCCAACTGTCCCAGGAGCTGGAGGAGTGCAAAGCCCAACTTGAGGCCGCACTAGCCGCGGCGGGGGAAGCCAAAGAGACCCCCTCTGGTAATATATGATTCAAAAGATAAGTAATTTGTGAAGTGCGGCGTGTCTATAAGTCTGACAATAATATTGCAGATGGCGCCGGGATAGATCCGGACAAGCAACAACTCATGCGTCGGTTAAAGGCCGACGAGAATGTGCTTACAAGGGTGAGGCAAGAGAAAAATAATCTCCAAGACGCCAACACCCAGCTGGGTGAGGAACTAAAGGATGTTCATGCCCAGCTGTCTGACTCCGTTAAGGAGAATCGGCGGCTTCGACGCGGCATTTTTAGTAAGTGCTTGAACAAACTTTGAAAAAGAGTTCGGTGAGGAAGTCGACTAACAGAGGTATGTCTGTAGGTATGCTCACAGGCTGTCTTGTAGAGGAGATGCCCGGTTCTACGGGTGACCTTCTTCCCGAGCTCTTGCAACTGCATGAACGAGTTCGGCAGGTGATGAAAGGCGTCGCCCAGGCCTTGTGGCCATCTGTCTCCCTGCCCGAAGGCCTTGGGGAGCTTGCAGAGAGGCTTCAGGGAGCACGGCGGCGCTTCCGATTATGGAAGATATCGGCCTGCCGTCAAGGCGCCAGGGAGGCCTGGGCCATGGTGAAGATGCGCCACACGAAGGCTGAGCCAAACAACATGGCCAAGGTCAGACCTGTGGGGCCCGATGGGAAGGAGATCCCTGTGAGCTTAGTGTACGGCCAAGTAGAGTTGGCCGCAAAGTATTCCCAGCAGGACTGTAAACTAGACAGCCTATTAGATGGCATTGAAGAGGAATACAATCAGTCGGATTGACTATGTAATTTAAGATGACATGTAAAATGCCTTCTAGCCGGATTGTAGATCGTTTGTCATAGCAGACCTTTTCGCTTCAACCTCAGGACCGAATAGTCCGGAGTGTGTACGAATACCCTCGCGGTTATATAAGAACTGGGGCCTGCGTGGAGACCAGGCGTAGGGGTCATTAGTGATTTATCAGACAAGTGCTAACCCAGGGTCACGCGGCATAAGTCTTTAGGCTCTCGGAAACATGTTGGTACCCTATGCCCGTAGGAGATCCACGCACCAATGTCATGACAGGGCACCAACATGTTGCGGTAATTTTTTGGCCGAATTGGGACAAGTTTTGGTATAAGCTTCTTGCAAACCCGGGCTTCTCTCAAGAAGGCTCGTGGTTCCGAGAGGAACGTGTCACCTCCATGTGTGAAACGACATACGTACACTGCCTTCTCCCACCTTAATTTTTTTACACATGCAGATTAGACCAAATAGAAGTATCATGCTAAATTTTGGAATTATTCCGAATTCGTTTGGCCTTTTTTATACATTAATTGATTTTTTGGTCTTTTAATGTGCATAATTCAAATTTGAACTACAAGCACATGCTCTAGTGCACCAAAGTTGGTTGAAAATCACATGTGTGTCCTTGGGGTGAATTTCTAGGTCCCATGCAAGAAATGGGAATGAAATTCAAACATCTGGGCATCATGGCTCGGCCGGAAAGATTGAGAAACTTGTTTTTTTATTCATGTAAATCCTAAAGACACCTGAAAATCATGAAACTTGGCATGGTGTCATGACATGGCAGCAACATGTTGTGATAATTCTTTTGGCCGAATTGGGACAAGATCTGGTATAAACTTCTTGCAAACCAGAGCTTCTCTCAAGAAGGCTCGTGGTTCCGAGAGGGAACATGTGCCACCTCCGTGTGCGAAATGACATACGTACACTGCCTTCTCCCGCCTTAATTTTTTTACACGGGCAGATTAGACCAAATAGAAGTATCATGCTAAGTTTTGGAATTATTCCGGGTTCATTTGGACTTTTTTATAAATTAATTGAATTTCTGGGCATTTAATGTGCATAATTCAAATTTGAATTACAAGCACATGCTCTAGTGCACCAAAGTTGGTTGAAAAATCACATGTGTGCCCTTGGGTGAATTTCTAGGTCCCATGCAAGAAATGGGAATGAAATTCAAACATCTGGGCGTCGTGGCTCGACCGGAAAGATTGAGAAACTTGGTTTTTTAATTCAAATAAATCCAAAACACGCCTGAAAATCATGAAACTTGGCATGGTGTCATGACATGACACCAACATGCTGCAGTAATTTTTTTGGCCAAATTGGGACAAGCTTTGGTAAAAGATTCTTGCAAATTGGAGCTTCTCTCGAGAAGGCTCGTGGTTCCAAGAGGGAACGTGTCACCTCCGTGTGCGAAACGACATACGTACACTGCCTTCTCCCGCCTTAATTTTTTTACACAGGCAGATTAGACCAAATAGAAGTATCGTGCTAAATTTTGGAATTATTCCGGGTTCGTTTGGCCTTTTTTATACATTAATTGAATTTTTGGGCATTTAATGTGCATAATTCAAATTTGAACTACAAGCATATGCTCCAGTGCACCAAAGTTGGTTGAAAAATCACATATGTGTCCTTGGGTGAATTTCTAGGTCCCATGCAAGAAATGGGAATGCAATTCAAACATCTGGGCGTCGTGGCTCGACAGGAAAGATTTAGAAACTTCGTTTTTAAGTCCTGTAAATCCAAAACACGCCTAAAAATAATGAAACTTAGCATGGTGTCATGACATGGCACCAACATGCTGTGGTAATTTTTCTGTCCGATTTGCGAAGGCGCACACATTAACAATCAACAAAGTCATTTTGGAACAAATGCTCTCACGTTACAAATCGGAAACAAAACTATTATTGAAACTGTGGGCGTTCTACTTACCAATTACGTGCCACCACACGTCACCTTTTTTTATTGGCTAAGAGGTGCCATGCGGGGTAGCTATTTGAGTATGGGAGGCGTGCGATCAGACCCCTGCGCATGCTCATCGGGAGTAGGGATGGCAACGGGGCCCCATACCCGCCAAACCCGTTGGGATTTCATCTATTAGGGGGTGGGGATGGGTGAAAAACATCCCCACGGGGATATTTACCAAACTAATTTATTCCCCATAGGGTACAATGGGGATGGGGATGATATCCTATTTCCCACACCCAATACCCATCGGGGACCCGGTTAGTAACCGTGACACTGTGGTCAACGTTAAAATATTCACAAACAAACTTGCGAAAACAAAAAAAGCTCTGAAAAAACCTTAAACCTATCTCACATCCTCACCTCAGCTGCCACCATGACCAAGTCAATACGACCTAGATAGGCATTAGCAGGACAAGGACAACATCATGTATGTATGTTGATCAAAGGGTGTCATATTATGTATATGAGTATTTGTTTATGGGGATGGGGACCCTAATGGGGCCCCGTTCCCCAGTGGGGCATGGGTATGGGGAAATTTCATCCCTAGTCATGTAAACAGGGATGGGGATGGGATGATAGGGAACAGATGGGGATGGTGATGTTGTAGGTATCCCCACAGGGGATTGTCCCCATTGCCATCCTAATCGGGAGGAGAGCCCTTTAACCTCTATCCGCCGCGCACCTCCCTCCCAACGTCTCCATTAATGGCGCCCGAGCCCCTGTTTCACGGCATGGCTATGTTTCACTAGCCTGATGTTTAAGAGAGAAAAATGAAAATATGAAAAGAAATTTTTGCACGGATCTTGATGATGAATATAAGGACGATGACAGTGGATAATAATTGTCTTACATATTTAGGAACATAATCAAGAAAGCCACATGTGACAACGCCCGAAATACACAAGGGCAAAAGAAGAAGGAATACAACGATCTGGCTCGCCGATCTCTACTTTCTTGATGCGTTGTTGCAGGCCACCGGAACTAGTCTCCGCGACGAGCGGCGATGAGCTCTTTCCTGTCCTCAATATACTGCTTGAGAGCATCCACAGATTCCTCCACCAGCCTTTGGCGCTTCATGTGCAACACGGCATTCTTGTCCATTAGTTTCTCGACGATGACGCTGGTCATATTCAACAAGGCAGTGGTCTCCTCCTGCTGCTCCACACTTCCAACGATCTTCGCCCTCAGCAGGTCGAGCTCGGCCCGGAGCTTCTCATTGCTCTCCCTTAGTTGCCGGATGACGCCGGTAGCTTGTTCAAATGAGGCTTTCATGTTGTCCTGCAACCTCACCCAGCCGGAGATCTGATCCATCTGTCTATGGACGATCACATGCATGCGCCTGTAAGAGTCCTCACCGGCCCGCGAGACATTTTCCCAGGCCGCCGCGACACGGGAGGACATCTCTGTTGCTTCCGCGGCGCGGCCGAACAACTCTGCTGCTTCGGCGGCGTGGCCGCACCAGTCTGCTGCATTGACGGTGCGGTGGGACCTCTGTGCTGCTTCGGTGGCGCGGCAGGACCTCTGTGTTGCTACGGCCGTGCGGCGGGACATGTCGGCTGCTTTTGTGGCGAGGCGGGACATCTCTCGTGCTTCCGCTTCCATGCTCGCCTCTCCTTGGTGGCAATCTCTCGACCCAGAACTCACGCTGGCCATGGTAGACGCAAGGGAACGATGATGAATGACTTGTTTGTTTTTGTGGATGAGGAGTTGAGGAGGAATGTGCAGTCATCTTGGAGTAGTAGTATTTATAACCGAGTACTAATACGCTCCTAAGTGGAAAACCGTTTAGGTTTTGATCGGTGTGAACAGGTTTGCAATTTGGAATGTTATGGGACACCGACTCAAAATTTATTGACGGTTCTATAATTTCTTAGTGCGGCACTATTCCTGGACGGCGTGACGTGGGCATGCTTTCTCGGCCACGCACGTGGTGTTTGCACCATAGGGTGCACCGCAATAGGCAATGTCAGCACACGTCTTGTTCCAAGAACCGTGCGCGCTTGTTATTACCATCGCACACACTTCTTTTAATTAGAATGTGTGCCCGTCTAGCACACACACGTTGATCTCTCTAACTATTTCTGTTTGTTGTGGCTAATCGCAGACAGTTCATCCGTGTGAAGTGTATGCCATCAATCGCAGACACTTTGATCTGGCTGACCGTTTCTGTTCTGTTGCCTAATCACAAACAGTTAATCCTTCTGCAGCGTATGCCCTCAATCACACACACCTATTTAGCTGCCCAATTATGTTGTTCTGCCTCATATAAATAGTTAATCCGAGCGAACTGTATGTTGTATATCGCACACGCCTTCATCTGGCTGCCCGTTTCCGTTCTTCACCCGCAAACAGTTCATTGAACCGAACCATATGCCCTGCATCGCACACGCAACCAAAATTTGAACCGTGTTTGATGCATCCGTCATCGCAGACGTCTTGCACCTTTTTTGATGGTTTTTTACACCACCATTTGCGATTATTACATCGCACACAGTTTCGTCGAAGGGTCTCTGATCGTAGTGTCGCGTTAGCAGCATCCTGCAGTAGTGTGATAAGATATCATCGTTCAAGCACACATTAAAGCATAAGATGATCAAACACATGATTATAGAAGTATCTCACACACAAGCACAAATAATGTAGCAACCAAACAAGCAAATAACAAGTAGCAAGAGAGGCAAATAAAGCAAAACAACCTCTCTCGAGGCCTATGATCTATACCTTTCGCCCCCTTTGGCAACGAGTTACCAAAAAGCTTGAAAATGCATAGTGCTATGCGGCAATCTAAGCACGATCTCCGGGAGCTCTGGTGTGCGAAGATGGCGTGGAGATGAGTCCTTCAACAAAAGCATTTGTGGAGGTTTGTGGAGCTGGTGGAGTTGAGACTAGAGGAATCACTGGAACAGTGGCTGCAGGTGCTGAAGTGGTAGCTCTTGTGTCACTGGCTGGCACAACTACAGACCTTTTGCCCTTGGCACTCTATGAAATTCATCTATGGTAGCTCTCCCTCTCCTTTCCTTTGCTTCTTCTTGAAGTTGCTCAACTGTGGTCTGAATTTCTGTGGCCCTCAAGTCTAGATCATAAAATTTTGTTTTGATGATCCTCTCAAGACTTTCTTGGTTTTGAGTCAGGGTGGCTAGTCCTTTCTCAATCCTCATTGTGGCCTCCTGCAGATAGCTAAGCTAATCCTGGTTGGTCTTAAGAAACACTTGGGATGCTTCTGTAGCACTAGCTGGCTTAGTTGTCTTCTCTGCCTTTGCTTTCTCTCTCTTCTCCTGAGCCTCTACAGATGTAGGATGTGATGCATCCATGATGATCTCATTGTCCTCAAATTCTGGCCTCAGGGGAAGGTGCTCTTTGTCTAGAAGATATGTTCATGTGCCCATCTTAGAGTTGATGAGCATCTGAATGTGTGGGGCATAACCACATGACCTCTTCTGATCTGCTACAGTCCTCTTATTGTTTCAACAATCAAGGTCACCACCTTGAACTTTCTTGGCACATCAAACATATGCAGCAAGTTGATTGAGTGCCCTCTAATCATCCTGTCATCTCCTGATTTGGGCAACAATGTATATCTCAATATAGTGTTGATGGTAGGCAGTCCTAACAACAGATAGTAAATGGAGCCAAATTTGTGAGTCTCTAGGGCATGAACAGGAATTTCCTTGTACATGTGTGTCATCGAGTTATGACCTTTCCTGGGCTTGGCATAAACATCAGTGTCATCTTCATGTTCTTCAGTGGCATTGATCATCTTGGCCCACTCAGCAATAGAAGATTGGTACCTAGTACCTTCAGTCATCCAAACAATCTTTCCATCCGAGTAAAAGTGTGCAGTTGAATAAAATTGCATCACCATATCATCATTCCATTTTGTAAGTTTCTGACCAATAAACTTGTCAACTCCAGTCAATCTGAAGTTGTCATGCACTCCAGGGAAATAACCCACATTCTCATCAATATATGTCCAGTCAACCCATTTCATGTCACTGAGAATGGGCTTCTTGTCCAAAAGAACTATCTCATAGAAGTCCTGGAGCTCCTTGGTGTGAAACCTGTAATCCACAACAGTCCTTCTTCTTGTAGCATAGGGGTCTGTCTGTCTCCACAGTCCAAGACCAGCATCTTTTCTCAATTCCATGTTCTCTGCAACTGGATGAGTGTCATCATGATCTGGAATTTTTGGCTTGAGCTTCCTGAGCACTTGGGCCTCATCATCTTCTTGAACTTCGGGCACTGGGGCCTTGTTCTTCTCAGTAGCTAGGATATTTCTTCTGGATATCTTGGGTGTTGTTGGCTTAGAAGATTGAGCGGCAGCAGCCTTGGGAGATGTCTCGGGCTTGGATGGGGCAGCCCCAGACTTGATAGCATATCCCATCATCTTCTCGGTCTTGGCAGGAGGTCCAATGGGCTCTTCCTCCTCCTCTTCATCTGATTCCCTGACCATAGATGGCTTTCCAAGCACTCTGGCCATGGTCTTCTTGACCCTTTCCTTCCTTTTGTTGCCCCCAGCAGCCTCCTCTTCTCTTGGTTCAACAGTAGCTTGAGTTGAGGCTCTGGCTTTGGACATAGGGAATCTCTTGGCAGGTGCCTTCTTGTGCATGTCAGGCTTGGTGGATGTAGCAGTGCCAAATTCCTTCTTGACTACCTTCTTATTTGAGGTTACTTCCTCAATCTCAAAGTCCTCATCTTCTGAGTCGGAAGTTCTCTTCTTCATTTGCCTGACAGTGGCCTTCGGAAGATTGCTTGGGGTGCTTCTGCTACCCTCCTCATAACTGTTGTTTGAGGGACTAGTGCCCTCACTGAGATTTTCCTGCTCCTCAGATCTATTTTGGCTATCATTGTTGTCTGACATCTCTAACACTAAAAGCTGACCCTATGAATAGATAGGTTGACATAGAGTGGATGAGCATCACAAAGCACAGACATTTTGCAAAACAAATGAGTCAAAAATTTAGTTTTAGTTTTCTACAAAAAGCATTTTGGAGGTAACAATATGACAAACTTGGTGACACTGAAGCAACTTTAGAGTCTAAACATGTGAAATCGGTCAGACCGAGACATAGTTCGGTGACTCCGAGATGCTAGGGTTTCACTGAGAAAGTAAACTCAGTCACACCGATTTGTACACTTCGATCAAACCGAGCAGTACATGTGCAATGGCCTGGGCCAAATCGGTGAGACCGAATTCTCCAAATCGGTCGGTCTGAGATGACTTCGGCGGAAACCTAACCCTAAGTTTTTGGATCAAAACTAATTTAGAGAATGTTCTGGTTGGATAGGAGGATCTCAATTGTGGCAAGAATCATGGCATTGTCCTTAGTGCAAGAATCAGAGTTAAAGATTGCACAAGGGGGTCGAGTTCATACCCTAACTTGGCGATGAACTCGCTACCTCGACAACGGCGACGGACACCAGTGGCAGGAGGTCACTCGCGACAAGGGAGATGATCCGGAGACCATGAGTCGGCAGAGCTGGACAGGCCCGGGCGAAGCGTTTGGAGAAATTTCCAAATTTTTGGCCCATGGGTATATATATCCAGACTCTGTTGGCGTGGCCGAGTGGAACTCCTCGTTGGCACCGAGATGCAGAATCGCAAGTGGCTGCTGCAACTCGGTGTGACCGAAAAGTTCAAATCAGTTGCACAAGATTAAAACCTAGATCAACTTAATGAACTCGGTTTGACCGAATGGGATGAATCGGTGAGACCGAAATGCACTAAGAGGTTTTGGAAGTTAAGTCTATGACAAATCGGTGGCTCCGAGTGCTCCTCACTCAGAGGGTTCGAATATGACTTAATCAAGCTTTGTGATGTAGCATGAATAGAGTTTGAGACGAGAAGAGCATAGATAGCTAGAGGGAGTCCTTAGGCATTCTTGTCCATCCATTTGGCAAAGAGGAAAAAGGCCAAACAATAAAAGCAACAAATGGATGTCCTTGAATGGAGAAAATTATGCAACCAACATGCTCACACAATAAGATAGCAAATGAAATATGTGTCAAAGCATGCACAAACACTCTAGCATCTACCAAGCAATTGGCGATGACTAGGTCATCTATATATGAGTATATTGACTTAGGAGATAATGAGAACATTTATCATAGGTCATACTCATCGTTTAAGCACAACTGGGGTTACCACTTTAACATAAAGCATTGTTGTGTTCACACCATTATAGTTGCTTTAGCTGAATACTTAGAGTAAAGCTCCCCCTAGATGTGATATCTCCTTTTAGAGGGATGAACTAACCTTGGGTTTTTTAGATGATGACTTCATGTAGATGTTGAAGATGTGGATGCTCAATATTGATGCAGATCATTCGGAGTAATCCATTGGAGTGAGTTGGACTTTCAATACCTACATGGGTTAGTCCCACAAGGAACAAACAAGGATATCCATTGACATGGAGTGAAGTTCACATATTATGATGTCCATGAAAGCATTTGGTTACCTTGTCCTTTGACTTACCAACAAGAGGGTTTCTGACTCCTTGAACTAGTGCAAGATGTGAAAGTTGATTGCACTTGTCCTTGCCAATATGAATATGAGTGAAATATGTTGGCGGAGTCACCCTCAAGAACTCTCAATTTCTTCTTCTTTGGGATCCACATCAACTCTATGGGAATCCTTGAAGTTGTAGTAGTACTTGATGGAGTAGAACTTGGAGTAGTCTTGGGAACCCACTTGACCAAGGCCTTTGGAGCTTCTTCAAATGCATCAATCTCCTCTTGAAGCTTGTCCTTGCCTTTTAGCTTATGGTCTTGTGGTGGAAGATCATCTTGAGATTGTGTTCCCTTGAATGAAGTAGGATCATACTTCTCTTGTTGAGGAACAAACTTCGTCTTGGGGTATTGATCTTCTTCCCACTCAACTCCATTGGCATTAAACTTTAGCCATGTCAACAAGCAAATCATCATCACCTAGCAAATCATTTTCATCACTATTGAAATCAATATACTCGGGGTGTGATACCTTGGGGCCTTTAGCCATGAAGCATCTTCCAATTCCTTCATTTGGTGAGTCAAATATGTCGTAGGAGTTGGTTGACACAAGTGCAAGACCGGCAACACCTTCATCTTGAGTATATTCAGAGTCGGAGTGATAACTTCTCTTGGAGTGGTTGTCGGATTCGGAACCAGATACCCATTCACCAACATGAGCTTGATGTCTTCATTTTGTGTAGCTCCTTGATGACTTGTCCTTCCTTTCCGAATCCTTGCTTCTGCGAGAGGGTCTTCATTCATAACGATCATCTCTACTCCTTCTCTCTCTTGGAGGTGATTCATCTCTTCTACTTCTCCTTTTAGGTGAGTCTTCTTCTCTTTTGTAGGGAGCCATACACTCATTGGAGTAGTGTCCGGGTCTTCCACAGTTGTAGCAATTTCGATCACGACTGTAAGATCTTTTGTCATTGTAGGACCTTAACTTGGAGCTTCTGTCTTTACTTCTACTCTTGTAGAATTTGTTGAAGTTCTTCACCATTAAGCTCAATTCTTCATTGAAGACTTGTTTTTCACTTGATGTGGCAGGAGCATCACATGAAGCTTTATAAGCACCACTAGACTTGTTGTGAAGCTCTTCCTTATCCTTGAGTGACATTTCATGAGCAACAATTCTTCCAATGACTTCCATTGGCTTGAGATCTTTGTAATTGGGCATCATTTAGATCAATGTGCACACGGTGTCATATTTTCCATCCAAGGCACTTATGATCTTCTTGATGATGAATTTGTCAGTCATCTCTTCACTTCCTAAGGCAACAATCTCATTTGTGATGAGAGCAAGCCTAGAGTACATTTCAGCGACACCTTCATCATCCTTCATTTTGAACTTGTCAAGTTGACTTTGAAGCACATCCAATTTGGATTCCTTGACAGACTCGGTACCTTCGTGCATATCAATAAAAGTATCCCAAATTTCCTTTGCATTCTCAAGACGGCTAATTTTGTTGAATTCTTCGGGGTACAATTCATTGAAGAGGATATCGCAAGCTTGAGCGTTGTATTGCAGCATCTTCAATTCTTCCGCAGTTGCATCACGATTTGGTTCTCTCCCATCGAAGAATTCACCTTGCAAACCAATACACACAATAGCCGAAACGGCGGGGTTATGTCCAAGAATATGCATTTTTATCTTACGCTTCCAACTAGCAAAATTAGTACCATCAAAGTAAATACCTCTACGGTAGTAATTTCCCTCGCTAGACGCCATACTCTCCTAGGTTGTGAAACCAAGACTATGATCACCAAAACTATGGAAACTAAGGCAAATGTAGACCAAAGATCTGATACCACTTGTAGGATCGAAAGTATGTCTAGAGGGGGGTGATTAGACTACTTGACCAAATAAAAATCTAGACTTTTCTCAATTTTAAGTCTTGGCAGATTTTAGCAACTTAACACAAGTCAAGCAATCAACCTACACATGCAATTCTAAGAGTGTAGCAGTGGAATGTCAAACATTGCATATGAAGGTAAAAGGGAAGGGTTTGGAGAGGGCAAACGCAATGTAGACACGGAGGTTTTTGGCATGGTTCCGATAGATGGTGCTATCGTACATCCACGTTGATGGAGACTTCAACTCACGAAGGGTAACGGTTGCGCGACTCCACGGAGGGATCCACCCACGAAGGGTCCACAAAGAAGAAACCTTGTCTACCCACCATGGCCATCGCCCACGAAGGACTTGCCTCACTTTTTCACGAAGTAGGCGATCTCCTTGCCCTTACAAACTCCTTGGTTCAACTCCACAATATTGACGGAAGCTACCAACTGACACCTAACAGATCTAGGAGACACTACTCTCCAAAATGTAATAGATGGTGTGTTGGTGATGAACTCCTTGTTCTTGTGCTTCAAATGATAGTCTCCCCAACACTCAACTCTCCCACACAGATTTGGATATGGTGAAAAGATGATTTGAGTGGAAAGCAACTTGTCGAAGGCTGGAGATCAAGTTTCTTATGGTAGGATTGGAATGTATTGGTCTCAACACATGAGTAGGTGGTTCTCTCTCAAAAAATAAGTAGTGGAAGTGTAGGCACGTTCTGATGGCTCTCTCTCAAATGGAGAAGGGGGTGGAGGGGTATATATACCCTCCACACAAAATCTAACCATTACACACCATTTACCAAACTCATTCAGACAGAATAGAGAAACTCGGTGGACCGATCTAGTTCAAAATGTGAACGTTAGGGTTTCGGTGGGACCGACGAGATCAACTCGGTGGGACCGATGTGCTAGGGTTAGGGCAAAACCTTATCTCGATAAGATCGATCGCATGAACTCGGTGAGACCGATTTCAGCAATAAGCAAACAGAGACTTGGTCAAGCAAACTCGGTGGGACCAATCGCTCATTCCGGTGAGACCGAAATGTTACGAGAAGTAAACAGAGAGTTTGCATTGCGAACTCGGTGGTGCCGATCACTCATCTCGGTATGACCGAAACGTTACGAAGGGAAACAGAGAGTTTGCAATCCCATCTCGATGAGACCGAGATCCCTTTCTGTGAGACCGAGATCCCTTTCGGTGATACGAACTGATTAGGGTTTCTGGCTATGGCCATGTCAAGTGAACTCGGTGGCGCCGGATGAATTAAATCGGTAGGGCCGAGTTTGACTTTAGGTTTAGGAAAAATGTGGAAATGAGAAAATGGTTGAGGGCTTTGGAGCATATCACTAAGCATTTTGAGCAAGTAGACCATTAAGCAGCACCTCATCCCCTTTTAATAGTATTGGTTTTTCCTATAGACTCAATGTGATCTTGGATCACTAAAATGAAAAAGAAGTGTCTTGAGCCTTTACCAATCTTTGTCCTTAGCATTCTGAGGGGTCCACATCTCTAGTCCATGCCAACATTTAACTTGAATGGCTATTAGTTCAATGAGCTATATGTTGTTATGAATTGCCAAAACCACCCAGGGATTAGTTGCACTTTCACCATACCGCCGCCGCAGTACCGAGGTTAGATCCCAGCCACCAGCGGCGCTCCAGCACCCTGCGGAGGCCCAGCCGGCCTTCCTCCATCCACCCGCTCCAAGAATAGACCCCTGGAGCCAAATCCGGACGGACCAGGCCAGTGTGCCGCCCGCATGCTCACGCTCGAGACGAATCCCTCGCAGCCGCCGCGCCTTAGAGAAGTAGGAGCATGCCACCACGCCGCCCTGCCCGCCCACCACTGCGTCGAGGAGCCTCGCGCCTCCACTTGAGAAGGGTTGTCCCGCGCCAGCCCAAGACCCAAGCAGAGAGGAACGAGATCACCGTCGCCACCCACGCCGGCCAGGCATTGCCCGGCGGTGGCTCACGACGGTGGTGGAGGAGGGGCCCGGAGGGGAGGGGCCTGCGGCGGCGTGCTAGGGTTCGCCCCTGTCACCCGCGGGGGCGACCTGGGGCTCGGGGCGTGGGACGGGATGCAGACCAGCGTCTCCCTGATGACACATGGGCATAGCACTTGGAGCGGAATGACGAATTCTCAATTAGTTCGGCTTATAGAGCGATCATTTCAAGGCAGCGACAAGCTCTCTCTTGAAGCTCTACTGGGTCGGAACATAAGTAGTGGAAGAGATTATGGAGAATGAAGATTCCACCTAAAGTTCGTAATTTTTGGTGGATAGTAATGGAAAAATTTGTGCCTTGTAAATCCATTCTGATAGAACGGCACAATGAGCGGATCGCCTTCTGTCAGATGTGCGGCAGGGAAGAATCTACTCCCTCCGTCCCAAAATTTTTGTCTTAGATTTGTCTAGATACGGATGTATCTAACACTAAAACGTAACTAGATACATCCGTATCTAGACAAATGCAAGACTAGAATTTGGAACGGAGGGAGTATTTTCCATGCACTTTTTGAATGCACATGAGTAAAGATTTTCTGGCAAAACATGAAACTCAGGTCTGGGCTGAAGGTGCCAAAACTGAACCCCGTACTTGGTCCATGGAAATGATTGAAGGTGAGCTGGTCTCGGACATGGATGCTTGCATCATACTTCCAACGTCCTAAATTTTTTATTTTTTATTTGTCTACATACGGATGTATTAAATCACGTTTTAGTATTAGATACATTTGTATCTAGGCAAATTTAAGACAAGAATTTTAGGATGGAGGGAGTATTATTGTTTGGTAGCTGGTCTATTTGGTCAGAACGTAATGCAAGGATTCATGGGGAGAATGGCCGTGCTATGACGGACTCTGTTAATTGGCCAATTGATGTTGCAATGGATTTGGCTACGATATTACACAAGGTAACTAATCAAGTGAAGAAGACCAAGCTTGTTTGGGAGCCGCCGGCTGCCGCTGGAACTCTTGAAAATTAATGTTGACGCGAGCTTCTCAACAGAGAACTGCCAGGGCGTGACTGGTATTGGTGTTCGTGATCACGAAGGTAAATTGTTACGAGCACAGGCGCTATGGTATGGTGTTGCGCGAGTCCTCTCATTTTGGAAGTTTCTGCGATTGTGATTTTTTTTGAAAAAGAGGTTTTCCTCCTGCCTCTACATCGAAAAGATGCATGCGGCCATATTATTAAAGCAAGTTTAACAAAACAAATAGTATGGTGTCTAAAGTACAGCTCACAAAAGGAGCAAAGAAAAATAAAAGTTAGGAAAACAAATCATAGCCACAACCGGCTGGATGAGAGGACATTAAGGACCTATCCGACTATCATCCAAACCGGTTGAAGATAACCCGTGCTACTATCTCCCATCGGTTGCACCCAGTAGCCAAATGCTTCCTGGAGCCATAGGAGTGAGTAGCAACCACGTATGGATCTATGCCGTAGCTCTGAAAATAACCTGCAAGAAGTTTAGCACACATAGTCTGTTAAAAATCATATCGTTCTTGCAGTTCCATATAGCCCAAAGAAGTGCGCATATTCCAATCCGAATACTTGACACAATATCAGATTTCACTCCATTTAGTCACGTTCCAAACAACGCATCTATACTAACTAGAGGAATAATATTAAAAGCTATATGAATGGACCGCCAAAGTTACTTCACGAGAGGGCAATCGATGAATAAATGTTGAATTGTTTCGTCGTGAACACAAAAGCAACATTGTGAACTGCCAACCCATCGTCGCTTTAGTAAATTATCTTCGCGATCGTGATGGTGTCCGGTTGGCAAGTGACATGGGTCTCCGTAATTTCATTTTTAGAAGGGAGAGAGAGGATTGGTGGAAATTGTTGTTGTATTGCTTGAGCCTCGTGGACATATATATAGGAGTACATGATCATCTTGGAGTACAAGACAAGGTAGAATAATATCCTATGCTATCCTAGCTTTTCTAATAATCACCATACTCAACATCCCCCGCAGTCACAATAGTAGTGACGCAGCCGGTGAGACTGGAGAAGAATCTGAAGGTAAGCCGACAGACACCCCGTTACAGTCGTAACGGTTGATGCATCGCGGAAGTCGTGGCTGAAGTGGAAACTGACGAGTTTTCTCAAGTAAGGCGGTAGCCCTTTGTGGCCATGTCGATGTAGCCGAGAGCGTAGGGTGGTGTCACCGTTGTTGAGGTAGTCGTGCAAGGGACGCCGTGGTAGATGTCGAGTCGGGGTGGCCGGTGTCAGGGTAGTCGCCATGGACCAGGAAGAAGAGTGGCAGCGGCAGCTAGGTCAGAAGCGCGGGGACGGGGCTCAAAGTAGGCGAGGAAGAAACCGACAGCGTGACGAAGACCAGCGTGGACGATGGCGTTCCCGCGCCTAGGAGGGCGGCGTGACACATACCACACAGAGGTCAACACACGTAGACGACGAAGTGGACCACATGTCACGGCGCTATGGCCCGAAGGGGCGACGCAGTGGCAGCGTGCAGGTCGGGGCGACGACAGGGAAGACCTCAGGGCGGCGGAAGGGACCGCGTGCCACGCTCGCTACAACCCAATGGGGTGACGCAGCGGCAGCGCGAGGGTCGGTGCAGCCACGGGGACGGTCTGGAACAGACGGCCTCGGGGTAGCGGTCGACCGCAGGCCGCGCCACTACGGCCCGAAGGGCGACGCAGCGGCAACACGCGCGGTCGGTGCAGCCACGAAAGAACCATGGGACGGCGGCAGGGGCCGCATGCCACACTCGCTACGGCCCAACGGGGCGACGAAGCGGCGGCGCAAGGGTCAGTGCAGCCACGGAAACAACCTGGAACGGATGGCCTCGGGACAGCGGTGGACCGCGTGCCACGACACTAAGGCCCGAAGGGGCGATGCAGCGGTAGCGCGCGGGTCGGTGCAGTCTCCGGAAAAACCATGGGCCGGCGACCCTGTGGTTCTAAAAGACGACGCAACTGCAGCCCATTGCTCGATCGGTGGAGAGGCGCGGATACTCGATGACAGGGCGGAGTGGCTGCTTGAGCGGATGACGGAGACCCGACAGATAGACAGAAGCATGTAACCCGGCATCAACGGGATGCGTATGGACGCGTGCAAGCACACGAGTGCAGACATACATGATGCAACCATGCATCAACCAAGCCATGAACGAGTGTCTATTGTCCCGTGGTCAACGAGTAGCCGGCCACACCAGTGCAAACCGTGCCCGTGTGGGGCGCATGTGATGGCGGGAGTTGACAGCGTGCCACACCACGTAGGACGACGGCGAAGAACCGCACGAAGAACCGATGCGTGGACGACCACCGTTATAGGACGCCACGCGTCGTGCAAGGCCGTCTAGTCACAGAAGAGGCCGGTGCAGTCGTGCCGATGTCAGAGTAGAGGCGCGTGGAATCGACGGCGGCGACGGGCGACGTAGACCGATCTTAGAATAAAAAACCAATAAAGAACACCGACCAATCGATCGGCGAGAGAGAAAAACCCAATCAACGGATCGGGAAAAGACTCTCTAGTGCAACCGGTAACACACGATTGGCGGACGAACTCTAGGTACGGGCGACGCGGCCCCCGACAGTGGTCATGGAGGCCGACCGCCCCAGGGTCGGCGCGGGGCGGAAGCGGTGGGCGGCGGCTAGGGTTGGATCAGTTAGGCTGATACCATGTTAGAAGAGAGAGAGAGGATTGTGGAAATTGTTGATGTATTGCTTGAGCCTCGTGGGCATATATATAGGAGTACATGATCATCTTGGAGTAGAAGGCAAGGTAGAATAATATGCTACGCTATCCTAGCTTTTCTAATAATCACGATAGTCAATAATCATTGTGGAAACGGATGACCTGACGGTGGATAATCTCTGCAAATCAAAGAAATTTGAGAGATCTGAGGTTGCTATGATTCTTCATGAGATCGACGAGATGAGTGGGAATTTTGCACTTTTTCTTTAATGTCTGCAAAGAGGGAGGCCAATATGTTGGCTCACCTTTGTGCTAGGCAGGCTAGTGAAGATAGACATAGATGTGTTTGGATGAATTTCATACCCAAATTCCCGAGAATCTGCTTGCAGAATGATCGTAACCATGCTCCTTAATTTATAAAGCTCCTGTGAGTCGCAAAAAAATAAAAAAAATGGACCACAGTTTGGCTGCGTGCATCATCTCCTCGCGCGCAGTTGGTGGCTGGTCACTGCCGTGTGGCCTCACAGGGTGCTACGGCGCTCATCTCCTCACGGGCAGTGGGTGGCTGGTCACTGCCGTGCTAGGATGCGGCGCGCTGGTGGCTAGATGGTGGTGGCGGTGGATCCATGGCAGGCGCGCTCGGATGTCCTCCCTACTGGCGGCGGCCCCTTTGGTTGGGCTCAAGTTGGATGAATTTGGGTCGTGTGCTCGGATCTGTCTGACCTCACTCGGCCTTTCCTTTTGCCTTGGTGGGCGTCTCCGATGTGCACCTATGCCTCTAGATCTCCTGACAATCACCAAGGAGAAATCCTTTGCACGAATCTATCATTGAAGTTGATGCGGCGATGTCTGCAGACGCCGCTAACCTCCTTGAAGGGCATCGTCATGGTAGTGGTCCTATAGACCTCCAAGGAAAACCTTGGGCTTGGCTTGCCATACTGGACAGTGGCGGTGTGTGGCGTTCATTTACCTCCTTGGAGGCATTGTTTTCGAGCTTCGCCAATGTGACTCCTGCGTTATCGCCGCCCCTTTCTCTATTTCTTTTGACTACCTCGTGGACGGACGAAAGAAGGGAAGTTACAGAAGGGGGCAGTGAAGGCTCGCGATCTCGCGAGTGTGGCGGCATTGTACCACCACGCGGACTCGGATGGAGGGGTCATTTGCTCCAGGGGAAACCCGTTTTCTCGGTCTTTAGGATCGGACAATGGTGGCATTTACCGCCATTCACCCTCATGGGGGCATCATTCTTGGAGCAAGTGCTGACTAAATGGGGCTAGAGTTGGAGCAACGTCGTTTCTACCTCATCGACGACGATGGGTCTCAAAGGCACGGAGTCTTGATGACGGATGTGTCTGGTCGATGAGCGTAGGGTGGTGGATTTGTCTGATGTCGTGGTGGCGACGACGACAATTGAGCGTGGTAAGGTCAATGCGTTGATCCATCCTAAGGATGAAACGACGAAAGTTGTTAGTGGCAGATTGTAGAGCATGCGCATGCGATGCATGCTGAGGGTTTATTGAACCAGTTGGTGCTCTCGGCTCACCGTGGGGCAGCTGTGGCTTGTCCAGATTAGATGGTGTGTGTCGTTGCGAGGTTAGGACACATCATCAAGCT
The DNA here is from genome assembly GCF_018294505.1 of Triticum aestivum. Taxonomy (NCBI): domain Eukaryota; kingdom Viridiplantae; phylum Streptophyta; class Magnoliopsida; order Poales; family Poaceae; genus Triticum; species Triticum aestivum. Next base: position 370,608,208 of record NC_057804.1, on the reverse strand, counting down.
TGTAGGTGTAGCGATAGAGGTCGCCAGGAAAGTGGATTAGGGTTGATCCATTTTTTGTTGTTTGTCATACTGTTGAATCATATAATGAAGGTGGTTATATGCATCACTCAATCGAGAGGTTGGAATTTATCTCCCCTTTTGAGAAAAGCAACCATCCATTTCAGGCATATCAAAATTGCTCTAAAAGATCAACAACAATGAGGCAAAAGGACAAGGTAGACAAGCGATAACCGATTTCTCCTGGAATTTTCTCTCATGTTAACATTTGTTTAGTCTAATCCACTCTAAGTTTGCACGTTATAGGCGCCATTCCTCTTCTCTTGTCTTTTCTGAAAGAAAGGCAAAAGATTTGCCACATCTTATTAATAAAGAAGAGGGAGTAACAAGGTTTAAGGTTTTAGAGAGACCGACACAAACGCCTCTCAAAATACAATAGGAACACTACTCTCGCGGCATCAAAGAGCTCAAATGTTTTGCCTCGGTGAGAACCAAATTCCTCGCCTCTGGCTGGATGTTTACAGAGATGATTGTGGGCAAAGTCGTTTTGTTACGGAAGACTCACACTTTCCTCTCATTTTAAAGCTCCCAGATTACTAGTATAATAAGCAAGGCGTTGGCCTTTCTTCTGTTGCCGGGCGCGAGGACCGTGAGCTTCCACCACTTGTGGACCGAAGCCAAACCTCCCCAATCAACAATGGCTAGCTCCGGCGCATCGAGAAAACTCTAACGGTGGTCCAAATTCGGAAGGGGTACCGACACTTGAAGAAGATGTGAGCAACGAACTGTGGCTCCCTCTTACAAAGTTGACAAAAGCGGCAGTTTGGCCATCCCCGTCTCTGCAGGCGATTAGAGTCTAGACTCTATTCTTGATGAGAAGCCATGCCAAGAACTTACACTTGGGCAGTGCCCAATTGTCCCAAACAACGATGTGGAGGTCGCCCCCTCAAACTGCACCTTGTACGCCGATTTGTCTGAGTAGATGCGGTTGGCAATAATGTTCTAGATAATGTCGTCTTTGATCTCACTAAGGTGAACATCCTGCAACCGAGCTCAAAGAGTGTAGAATTGTTGGATATGTGATCGACAGATAGGTCGATAGATGTGTCGGTCGGGAGATCCAATGATCGTGAAGGGCATCATGAACAGAGCCGTTTTCAATGAAGCGCGTAGCAATCAATCTCGATCAGCAACACCCGCCGAAGCATTAGAGCATGGTTAATAATAGAGCCAACAATCGACTATAAAGAGTTGTCATGTCATCTACCACCAACCTAATAGATGGCATGTACAATAATACATTTTAAATGTGTACTACTTTATGAACAGTTGGCCCACCTTACAACCTCACAAAATGTCTTGGAGCTCGTGGTGCAGCTGGCTACTACCTCTGTCCTAGTTTATTGGTCCTCATTGTATTTCATGTCAACTTTGATCATATATTTAACTAACAAAATATTCATGCATGCCATAAAACTTATATCATTGAAGCTATGTTCAAATACGAATTCAAGGATATTTTTTTGTTAACATGCACTAACATTTTGTTAGTTAAATCTTTGGTCAAAATTGAACACAAACTACGAAGGGACCAATAAATCGGGACGAAATAGTACTAGTCAAGAGCTTGCTTCTCTTCTCTCTCCTTTAACTAAGCAACGATATAATATTTTAGTCTTTATAACCTGCTTATATCACCTTATTGTACTTACTCTTGGCCCACCACAGCTTAGTATATCCAATTAGCAATGGAACGGTAACGTGTGAACCAGAGAAGAACAAGACGTTGAAAATTACACATACCAGACTGGGATTTGCAGAGTACCCGAGGGAGGGACGTGGACCAAACCCACCGTGCCTACAAGAAAGTGTTGGTGGAGGTGGACCAAAGGACGTGGTTCATGATTACATAGTGGTAAGCAACAAAACAAGGAAAATCAGCTTGGTTGGGTGCGCGTGGCCGGATGCTTTTGAAAGTGGGAGGAGGGTTGGTGCGTATTGCGTAGCCGCAGCCGTCGAAGGAACAAATTGCTGCGGATGGCGCTGCCTTTTGGAGGACACCGACACTGCTACTTTTTTTTGCGGGGGCAAAAGGAGTATATTACTCAAGAGCAAAGAAGTAGCAGTGTCGGTGTTTGTTATCCTTTTTTTTGCAGTAATATACTCAAGCGGGGGGAAACCCAAGCCTATCAAACACTAGCATCTTCAAGCAGCTCCAAGCATCTTGCAGCAATCAGAAGAGTATAGAATAGCAGTTTATATTTAACAAACATGTTGTAGCAATAACGCCCAAAGATCCTTCCCTGACTCCCTGCGGGAAAGCAATCTCGGAGCCACATATCCATTACATGCCTCAGCATTCAGTATCCAGTTCTAGTTGTATCAATCAAGATACAACTCTGAGCCTCCGTTACCGTGGAGATGGCTATTCGAATAGATAATACTGTAGTCCTACCTAGGCTCAACAGAGAGGCCATCACGCTAGTCTACATCCTAAATGCGAAGGGGTCATGGTCCAATCGTCCTTTGCAATCCTGCGCATTGCGAGCACGACCTGTGAGCAGACCTAGCCCCCTTATACAAGTGCAGGCTTAAACATTCCAACCCGGTGCGCGCCATTCAGTCGCTGACATCAGTGAGCTTTCGGAAGAATCGTACAACGCAGAGTGCCCATACTTATTCCTGTGTGGTGGTTAGTGCGAAAAAGGCCAGAGGCCTACTCGGATCAAATATCCAAACTGTTAGTGTCTTGGGAGCGCGCGGTAACGAGCAGAGACTCACGATCGATGTGACCCCGTCGCCTCGTCTCGTGGACTTGCGGCAAGAGCTAAGAATGCTTGGCCACGCCACGTAGTTATCTTGCGGGCACCTTCTAGGTCAATCCGACTCCACATCACTTGCAAATATGCTCGCGCGGGTACCCCTCAGGGCCGACCTGACTTTATCGTAGTTAAAGTCATAGTAACTATGTGTCCAAACACCAGGGGGGAAATTGAGGAATCACCCTCGACGGATTACATGTGATGTAGTCATCAAGGTGAACTTGGGAGGAATCACCCTCAAGGTTCACATTGAGGTGTTGCATGACGATGTCATTATCGGGAGTGGTGAAAGAGGAATCACCCTCGATGACCACGACCGATTGTCTAACCTACAAGGATAACATCAGAAGTGCTGACGAGGTATCACCGTCAGCACTCGATAGTAACCCAGTAGTGTCATACAACTAAGGAGGGGTGATGTGCGGTGCCAGGGCCTGGTTATCCATCTCGTTGTCTGACTCTTCTGAAGATGCAGCAGGGCGGTTGGGTCAAAGCGGGTGTCTCTGATGGGTCTCTAACCAGCCTATACTAAGCAGTTTAGGATAAGCAGGTAGGTAACAACAGTAGGTTACAATAAACAGGCTATGCAACAGAAATAGGATAACAGTAATAGCAGCAACTTCTAATGCAAGCATAAGAGAGGTAAGTATAGGCGATATCGGTATGCTCAAAAAGGGGGGGTGCTTGCCTGGTTGCTTGGCGAATGGAAAAGAAAACTCCGACGGTGAAGCAGTCGATCACCAGGGCATCGTCAGCGGTCTCGGGGTTGATAATCCCCAAGTGCAGGGAATAATCGTAGCAATTTCCAAAGATGGAAGTGATAAGCATGGAGTGTCGAACCCACAAGGAGCTAAAGGCAAGATCAATATTCTCTCAAGTCCTATCTGCCACTGATACGACTGTACGTACACCGAACGTTTGCTTCCAACTAGAAACGAGAAATAAAACTACGTTGTGGGTATGAAGAGGATAACTTTGTATGATATCGAAGAGCTAAAATATAAATGTGGGTGTTGTTATCATACATTTAGAATATATTACTAAATACTATAAATAGCGAGTGTGGAATAATGATGGGTCGGTGTGCGGAATTATCCTAGGCAATTGTTAACAAGACATGTAATCACTATTGCAATTTCATATGAGGGAGAGGCATAAGCTGACATACTTTCTCTTCTTGGATCATATGCACTTATGATTGGAACTCTAGCAAGAATCCGCAACTACTAAAGATCATTAAGGTAAAACTCAACCATAGCATTAACATATCAAGTCCCCTTTATTCCCATATGCCCTGACCCACTTATCCGTGTTTATGCTTCTGTCACTCAAGCAACACAGATAATAAGTAAATCATGGACATATTGCAACACCCTACATCGGGAATCCCTCATGCTTGCACAACACGGAGGGCACAATAGGACATCACCAAAATAAATCATACAGCTCATACCAATCTAGATCATAAATCAACCCAAAGACAAAGGATATCTACTCAAAACATCATAAGATGGCAACACATCATTGGATCATAATATGTGGCATAAAGCACCATGTTCAAGTAGGGATTACAGCGGGGTGCGGGAGAGTGGACCGCGTAAAAGAGATGAGGATGGTGATGATGATGGTGATGTTGATGAAGACGATCACCGCGGCGATGATTTCCCTCCCGATGGCACTCCGGCGCCACCGAAAGAGAGGAGGAGAAGTTTTCCCCCTTGTGCTTCCTCCTCCATGGCCTCCCCCCTGGATGGGGAGAGGTTCCCCCTCTGGTCCTTGGCCTTCATGGCGATGATGGCCCCTCCGAGATCCTTCCCCATGGCCTCCGGTGATGATGGCCCCCTCCGGCAGGGTGCCAGATGTAACACCCCGGTAGTTAAGCTACAATAACGTCACCCTAATGATGCCATGTCATCACCATTTTACTAAGCCAATTGTCACTTGATTAAAATCAAAGTCAAATTCAATTTTAAAATGCAAATCAAATTATTAATTCTTCAAATGGTAAATTAAAAATGTTCATTAGGTTCAAAATATTCACTACGTAATTGTCTTGCATTAACAAACAATTTTGGAGATGCTTAAAATGCCCCTGGACTTTATAACAATGGACCAACCGTCAAGTAATTGACCTTTTCAATTTCTAAAGATAGTTAAACAGTCCCAAAATGCTTTGAAACTTTTTGAGCAGCCCCATGATGTTTCCCTGTATTTGTGTGACAAGTTTCATATAAATTAAAAGTCAATTGTTATCTAATCTAAATAGAGCACAGTAGCAGGTTTATTACAGAAAAATAAATAGGAAAACGGCTTTGTGCACTTAGGCCCAGGAACGCACAGGACTTTGACCCAGCCCACCTAACCATCTCCTTCTTTCCCTGTTCACAGAGGGGGAGGTGGACGCTGGGCAGCCACCCGGGCCTCGTTCGCCCCTGCGCCAGGCCAAGCCCGCAGCCGCCCCACGCTTATCCTCATCGCGCCCCTGCACCTGACACCGCAGCCGTCGGCGCCGCCCACTGCCGGCCGTGCCCGACGCTGGGGCGGCCCACAGCCGTTGGCCTCAGCGCATACGCGCCGGCCGCGCCCTTCCTCGCCCTCCGCTCGCCGTGCCAATGTGCCGCGCGCCCGCGTGCTTGGCTGTTTTGCTGCTCGCGCTACGTGCTGCTACTTTGCCCTGCTACTGCTTGCTCTGCCTAAAACTTCTGCTGCTCACTTCTGCTGCTGCTAATGCCCCTAGCGCCGCCACCGTTGTTGTTGCTTGCTGTTTCTACTTCATGACACTGCTGATTACTTGCTGCTGCCGCTGAGCTATTGCTTGCTTGTCGTTCCTCCTGCTACTTTTGCCGCTGCTTTGCTTTGTGTTGCTGCACCTCTTTTGCGTTGGCTGCTGATGCTACCTGCTGCTGCCCGTTGTTGCCATTTGCTACTGCTTTTGGCCATGGCCGAGTGCCCCTGTGCGATGCATGTATGTGCACAGCCGTGAGGCTGGCTATGCCTATGGCCGGCCCTGTACAGATTAGATTAGGGACTAATCATTCTAGTTAGGTTAGCTGCAACACTATGACATATGGGCTCCATTTGATTGAGTTAGTTTTATTTATTAGATTAGATACAACTTTATGACATGTGGGCCACCATCCCCTTTGACCAGTCAAATTGACTTGGTCAACTCGAATTAAAACAAAACCAGAAATTTTAGAATATTGTTAAAACTTTGAAAAATCATAGAAATTAAACCGTAACTCGGATGAAAATGTTTTATACATGAAAGTTGCTCAGAACGACTAGATGAATCCGGGTACGCGGTCCGTTTACCTGTCATATGCTTCTAACTAGCTGAACATGGAACTTTCTTCCTCTGATCATCTGTCTAACAGCGGTCCGGAATCAGGAAAACATTCCGGGTTGAATTCCCCCTTCACCTATATCGTGCAGTACTACGTTAGGTCGACCCTAGTTCTGCTTTTCGTCATGTCATGCTTAGTCTTGCACTTGTTTGCTTTGTATTTATTGTGTGTTCCCCTCTTCTCTCCAGTAGACCTCGAGACCGCTGTTGATGCCGCTATGATCGACTACGTCGACAACGACCCTTCTTCCCTTTCAGCGAAACTTCCAGGCAATCCCCCCTTCGATCATCCCGATATCACCCATTCCATTCTCTCATGCTTGCATTAGATTTTCCTACTATAATTGATTACTCCTATTCTGATGCATAGCCTGCTTTTGTAACCTGCTTATTGTTACCTAACTGCTTATCCTAAACTGCTTAGTATAGTTTGGTTAGTGATCCATCAGTGACCCCCACCTTGTCCTTGTTGCCCCTGCTTCATCATCGACGACTCGATCAACGTGATCGACGAGCAGAGCCCGACACCTCACATCACATCACGACCCTTTTGTTGCTCGACTCTGCATAGTTACCATCGAGTGATGAGGGTGGTACCTCTTACATCACTCCTGATGAGATCTCTATAGTGTAGCTATTAGGTCGTGGTCATCGAGGGTGATTTCCTCCTTAACCACTTCCGATACGACTCTCTCGTGCAACCCATCAAGTGTGAACCTCGAGGGTGGTTCCTCTTACGTCAACCGTGATGATTACATCGAGTGGAATCCACTGAGGGTGGTTCCTCAGGGTTCCCCTTGGTGTTAGACACACGATTACTATGATTACTATGACTTTACACTGAACCATATTACTAAAGACGGGTCGGCCCTGAGGGGTACCTGCGCGAGCTTAAATGCGAGTGATGTGTAGTCGGGTTGACCTGAAAGGTGCCTGCGAGATAATTACGTGGTGTCACCGGGCATTCTTAGCCCTTGCCGCAAGTCCTCGAGACGGGGCGACGGGGTCACATCTTTCGTGAGTCTCTGCTTGTTACCGCGCGTTCCTAATCCACTACGAATTGGATATTTGATCCGAGGAGCCTCTGGCCTGATAACACTAACCATCATGTGGGCATAGTATGGGTGTTCTGCGTCGTATGCATCAGCCAAAGCTTAATAGACGTCGGCGACTGGGTGGAATGCGTAAGCACCTGCCTTTTTAAGGAGGTAGCTAGGTCTGCTCACCGGCCGTGTTCGCAACGTGCAGGAATTTCCGGGGCGATGGCCCATGACCCCTGGGGGCATAGGGTTAGTCCGGCGTGCTGACCTCTCTATTAAGCCTAGGTCGGGTTGCGGTGTATTGTTTGGCTGAGGCCGGGCATGAACCCAGGAAAGTGTGTCTGGCCGGAGTTAATCGAGCGTGGTGGGTAACACTACTAGGGAAAACCCTATACACAGAACTTTAGCAGTAGCGTGGGTCAGAAAAGCACGCTGGTGCTAATTAGCAGTAGCGCGCCAGAGGAAACCGCGCTGCAGATAAAGATCTAGCAGTAGCGCGTCTTGCTTAACACACGTTACTACTAAAATTCCCATGGCTTAGCCCATAGGCTACACATAGTAGTAGCGATCTATGACGAACCGCGCTACCGCTACGTCGTTTGTAGCAGCGCGTTTTAATATAAACTCGTTGCTGCTAAAGGTTATAAAATTAAATGGAAAGAGAATGGAAAGGTAATTGAAACTGAAAGAAATAGAATAAGGTGAAAGGAAACAAATAAAATGTGAAGAAAACTAAATGGAAAAGGGAAAGAAGAGAAATGAGTAGCAGTAGCGTGTATCAAAGAACGCGCTGTAGCTAAGATAGCAGCATCGCTTTTCCCGGAACGCGCTACTGCTACTTCTGACTTAACCACGGGATTCGTCCTTCCCCACGCCACTTTCCCCCAAATCCAACTCTCTCCACTCTCGCCGCCGCCGTCGCCCATCGGCCGCCACGCGCTCTCCGCACCCTCTACGCCGCCCCGACCCCCGATCTCAACGCCGCCCCCGCCCTCGACCTCAACGCCGCCCTGGACGCCGCCCCGACCCCAGATTCAACGCC
>NC_057804.1:370591836-370599408 GCF_018294505.1 Triticum aestivum | reverse complement strand
GGTTTCTTTATATTTTAGTTGCATATTAAGTTTATTTTTATTTATAGTAAGTTTATTTTAGTTGCATATTAAGAACTAGGTACTAATTAGGTAGTAGAATATTTTTATTTATATTAAGTTTATTTTTAGTAAGAACTAGTTGAATTAATAGAACTAGTTAGTAAGAACTTGTTTATATTTTTTAGTTAAAGCAATTTTTCCCGCCTCGACGTCGACGATGCCTATCCCGCATCCTCATCGTCGAGTCGGCGGAGGACGACACCTGCTTGACCAGATCGGCCATGTCCAGGACTGGGCTCCGCCGGGGTGGTACTGGGAGGCGCTACCTACCGGGGGGCGCAGGTTGGTGAGGAGCTAGCCTGTCGTTGACCCGAACCTTCTTTGGTGGCGGTCGCGTGGGTCAGTGACGATCGAGAGGCTCGAGGACTCCGCGGAGGTGGTGCGTCACCGTGTCAGTGAGGAGGATGCGCACGTCCGTCGCTACTTGTTTGCGTTGGAGCACAGGCCGTTCTCCAATACCTGGCAGGTTCTCCGGGGATCTCACTGGAGCTATGATCCCGTGATGGTTCCTTCTCTGTGGGTGTCCACCGCCCGCGCCGATACCCGTCGTGTGCTAGGGTTTTAGTTGTATTAGTGATGTTATATGTATGACACTATTTGTGATGTATTAGTGATAATATTCGACGATGTACGGACGTATGAGATGATTTACTTTTGCTTATTGAATGCATGTTAATTTGAGTCCTATAAGATATTTTGAAATGTATATCTTGTGTTGCTCAATATCCAAGTGGCCCGTCATGTTTGCAGGTTACACCTCCGAGTGGCCTATGTTTTGCTGGAGTGTTGATTCATTTCCGTTCCGGCAAATTTCAAGCGCTCGATATGTCCTATTTTAGCAAAGGTCATGCCGGATTTTTCCGTGAATTTTGGCATGACTTGTGCCAGAATATGTAGGAAATATTGAGTGCCACGGATTTGTGTGTTGAGTATCTTGGTAGTTGTCTTTAATCGATTTTCAATTAATGTTTTAACTATGAACATAGGAAATGTCTGACGACGAAAAGGATTTCGGTATTTGCAAACACTGCGAAGACGAGCGCGGCCTGTGCGACGGAATCTTCCTAGATGATGATAGGAGCTTCAGCATCAAACTGGACGAGAACTTCGAAGTGGATACAGTAAGTCACAGCGACAAGTCTTTTTTCGTAATAAAGCATGACGTCTACTTCATTTGCTTCCACTTATATTTTTTTACTATTCTACTAGCGTATCCCCTGCCATGCAAGAGTTTTTGTATTGGATAAGATAGGTTTCAGTCATAGTATGGAGGAAAAGAAAGTTTACTTGAAGACCGAGCATGGTTATATTTTCCATGCAAAATTGTACAATTCAGACGACTACACCTATTTTTGATGCAAAACATGGCGAACACTATGCAAGACTTATGCATTTGAGCCTGATATGGTTATCACCTTTGATATTTGTCCGGAAGATGGTATTGAAGGTAATACCGACATCTGGGTCGATGTGCAGACGCCTCCAGTTATACCATTATGTAAGTTTCTCAACCATATTTATGTCTTTGATCGATATTGTTTATTCAAAAATAGTTGACAACTAATTTGTATTGTCAGCTTATTTTGGTGCAAACAAACATGTCCAGCGCTTGGTAGACAGGACCGTATACTGTCCTGGGGCTGAACTCAACTGCGAGGAGCTCAGTCATTATGTTTCATGGCTTGAGGATCTTGATACTGTCAAGACAAATTTTCTTCCTGCATTTAGAAATGTTAGTACTGAAAATGTGCGACCAATAGTGTTCGTAATGAACTACGGTCACATCTATTTAGGAAGGATGGTAAGATTTTTACTATTTGTCATCAGTGCATCTTTTCCATACATTATTTTTGAAACTAAACTTCATTGCTAAGTATGTTAACATACGATGTTCTTCAACAGGGACTCCCGATGAATGTTGTGCCTTATGGGATCGAGATTAAAGGTACCATGAGTATTATCAGCTTACGGCCAAGATACCCTACAGATTACTTTAGTGCATTCAAGATTAGCGACGGATGCTTAATAGTGCAAGACTGGACCAAATATGTGATGGGGATGTCGTGGTTCTAAGTCTGACAGTAGAGTGGGGGGTAGGTATAGAGAGGCAAGGTCCTAGCTATGGAGAGGTTGTAAACACAAGGGATGTACGAGTTCAGGCCCTTCTCGGAAGAAGTAAAAGCCCTACGTCTCGGAGCCCAGAGGCGGTCGAGTGGATTATATGTATATGAGTTACAAGGTGCCGAACCCTTCTGCCTGTGGAGGGGGGTGGCTTATATAGAGTGCGCCAGGACCCCAGCCAGCCCACGTAATGAAGGGTTTAAGGTGTGTTTAGTCCGGGGCGTTACTGGTAACGTCCCACATAAAGTGTCTTAACTATCATAAAGTCTACTTAACTACAGGCCGTTGCAGTGCAGAGTGCCTTTTGACCTCCTGGTAGTCGAGTGAGTCTTCGTGGTCGAGTCCTTCAAGTCAGTCGAGTGAATCCCTCGTTGGTCGACTGGAAGGTGACCTCTTCTAAGGGTGTCCTTGGGCAGGGTACTTAGATCAGGTCTGTGACCCTACCCTAGGTACATGACCCCATCATTAGCCCCCGAATGGATTGAGGCTTTGAGTGACGGAGGAGTTGATGCTGTTTCCGATTGACCTTTGCACACTGGTCGTGCGTTGTCCTGAATCCAGAGAATCTCTTCGTTGATAGTGAGCAACTCGCCTTCAGTCGACTCGATCCATTCTTTTCTTTCGTCGAGTGATCTTTCGGGCTTCGTCGATTTCCGAGCGACGGATCGCAGGAAATCCCGCGCCTGACAGACTGATCTGCCGTTAGCGGATTCCGCGGGATGCGAAATTTGGGGAAACGCGCGAAGCGGAGCGGACTGCGGCGTTCGGATGGGACGGGACATAGACGCCTCGATTCTCGCACCGCTTTCTTCGCCACGTATCTCGCCCGTGTAACAGTTCCAGGATATGATTAGATCTGCCAGGTCCACCTGTCATCCACTCGGAAGGGATCTTATAAATGCGCCCGGCGGGGGTTTTTTGAACAGTGCTTCAGCATTCTCTCTCTCTGCCTCCTTCGTCTCCGCCCAACGCGCTCGCTCTTGCCCCCGCACCACTTCTCCTCACGCGCCCCGCCGGAAGCCATGGTCAAGGAGAAGACGGCGGCGCTGGAGCGCGCGAAGAAGGCGTCGGCGACGGAGAAGGCGAAGGGGAGATCCACCAGCCGCGGTGGGTCTTCGTCCAGATCCCGCCTGCCGAAAGGCTGGGTCCAGGAAGATTGGATCCAGTCGACCATCACGGAGAAGGACCTCCTCGACATGGCCAACGAGGGCCTGATCCCCCATGGAGCTGCGAGGCTTCCGGGGAAAGAATGGCAGCCCCAGCCGGAAGAGGGTGAGTGCGTGCTTCTGGCTACCCATGTCGACCGCGGATTCTCTTTGCCGCCGAGCGTTTTCTTCCGTGGTTTCTTGAACTTTTTTGGAGCGCAACTCCACCACTTCACCCCGAATTCTATCGCCTATCTTGCCGCGTTTGTGTCCATGTGCGAGAGTTTTCTGGGCTGTCGACCGCACTGGGGCTTGTTCAAGCACATATTCACATGTCGCTCTCAAACTGTGAAGAAGGCGAGTCCAGGCGACGAAAGAACCCGAGTGGTCCAAATGTGTGGAGGTCTGGGGATCCAGGTGAGAAACAAGAGCACCTTCCCAGCTATGACATTTCCCGAGTCAGTCAGAGGCTGGCAGTCGACCTGGTTCTACTGCCAGGACGAGTCGACACCGGGGCAGTCGAGTGGGCTCCCTCCATTTACCATGGACCGAGTGAACAAGCCCTCCTCCCTGAAGCTGATTCCGGAGGAGAAAGCTGACGTGAAGATGTTGATGGAGCGCGTAGTTCAGTTGGTTCGGGAGGGAGTGATGGGCATGGATCTCCTGGAAGTTTTCCTTAGGCGGCGAATCCAGCCTCTTCAGTTCCGGAGCCACTGCATGTGGTTGTACTGTGGGACTGAGGACGTGACTCGGGTTAACCCAGAAACAGTCGACGATGCCACTCTGGAAAGGTGGATGGCCGCTGTTACTGGGAAAAAGGATAACCCTCGCGGAGCCAGAAGGATTCCTCCACTCGACTGCCACAGTGACCCAAACAAGGTATGTCTGCTCCACTTCCCATTGTATTTTTGTCGTATTTATTTCTGTTTTCTCTGTCGATCGGTCGACTGATCTTTGTCTTGTTGTCCATCAGGCCCTCACTGAACTGTACTCAATGCCCAACGGAGCGCAGGCTCCGACTGAGGAGGGAGAAGCGAGCGGGGGCGAGAGTCAGGAGGAGGAGTGGGACTCGGACGCCGCCGAGGCCGATGATGATGACGATGACGATGATGATGATGACGGTGAGGACGGCGAAGAGGAGGAGGAGGAGGAGGTCGCACCACCGCGCTCGGAAAGGCGGTCGAAACTTGTTCATGACCCTGCGACTGAACGCGGCGAGGGGGTCGCGACTGTTACTCAGTCGACCAAGCGTCCCCAGACCACCTCTCCGGCGCCGACTGAAAAGGCGCCGAAGCAGCCCAGGGCGGCCCCGTCGAAGCCGACCAAGCACCTGCCGAAGATGAAGGTGTCCATCCCCACCATATCAGGGTAATCATATTGCTTACGTCTTCTTGTTTTGTGTGAACTTTATCTCTGGTTGGCGCTAGAGTTAGTCGACTGACTCTTTGGAGTTGCAGTGCTGCTACTTTTGAGACCTCAGCCCGGGCTGACGACCATGCGATGGAGGACGCAGCAACCTCAAAACCTGGTATTATACTCTTAACACCGTTTCTAGTCGACTGACTCATGATCTCTAATTCTGATTCTTTTCTGTAGCTCCATCCAAAGTTGTTATCACTCTCCCTGATGACGATGAAGACGAGGAACCACTAAAGCACAGAATGAGAAGGAAAGCGTCTGCCAGCAGGGTGCCCCAGGATGTGACGGTGCCTGAGACTCTGGTCGCGGAGGAGGAGAACACCACTCGACACACTGTGTCCTTCGCAGATCCACTGATGAGTGCTCCGCAGCCCTCCCTCTTCACGACGCACCACGTCCCAGAGGACCAGGCTGGCGCCGCGAAGGAGGCGATACACCAGGCAGGAATCATGATGGAGCAGTTGAAGACCATCCGGGATGCGAGCCAGGCAGCTTATGACGCCAGTTCCGCCCTTCAAAGGAATGTTCAGGTCAGTCGACCACCACTTGTTCTGTTAGGATATGCTATCAAAAAACTTTTCTTTCCAGAATTTATAGTAGTTGCCCATTGGGTGTGTTGATTTAAACTCCGTGTTAGCGGGGGCACGCTGAGTGCACCCGCTGGGTGTAGTCCCCAAGGCTAAGGTCGACTGCTGACAGTCGGCCTTAGGCTTTATAATTTCAGTCTCTCCGTCATTCGACTACGGCGAATGGATTTCGCAAACAGGGTTAGTGGGGGCACGCTGAGTGCACCCACTGGGTGTATTCCCCGAGACTGTGGTCGACTGCTGGCAGTCGGTTACAGTCTTAGAGAATACATCTTGTTTTTTTTTTGAGGTCGACTGGTCGACTCTGTCTTCAAATAGGATTAGTGGGGGCACGCTGAGTGCACCCACTGGGTGTAGTCCCCAAGGCTAAGGTCGACTGCTGGCAGTCGGCCTTAGGCTTTATAATCTCAGTCTCTCCGTCATTCGACTAAGGCGACTGGGTTTCACAAACCGGTCGACTGGTCGACTCTGTCTTCGACTGGTCGATTAGTGGGGGCACGCTGAGTGCACCCACTGGGTGTAGTCCCCGAGACTATGGTCGAATGCTCGTATTCGGCTGTAGTCTTAGAAACGCGTGATTTTTCCTTTTTCACTCGGAAGTGAATTATATTTGACATTTTAGTCGATTGGTTCTTCGCAGAACTCCTGTGATCTTGTGGCTCGCTACTCTGAGCTGGAAAACAAGCACATTCAGCTCGAGCTGAATTTGAAGCTGGTTCAGGAGAATCTGACTAAGGCAAAGGAGGAGACCGAAGGTATGTTTGGTGAGACCTTGACGACTGCTTTTTCCCTTTATTTGTTTCAAAATCTGATCTTGTTGTAACTTGCAGGTAAGGTGAGGGAGGCCGAACGGAAGAAGGACCTTGAACTAGCTGAGAAGATCAAGCTTGTTGACGAGAAGTTAGCTTCAGTCGCCAAGCTTGAGCAAGAAAATGCCAATCTGAAAGCTGCTCTTGGGAAGAAAAAAGATCTGGAGGCCTTCCTGAATGGTCTTGCCAAGAAGCTGTTTCTTATGCTTGAAGGTAAATCTCTATGCTCGGCGATCATTTCCAACCGTGGTTTTTCCATTCGACCATTGCCTTGACTCGGTGATCATCCTTGCAGAATTTTGTCAAAACTTTGAAGAAGAAACTAGCCGGCTGGAACCAAACCTTGACCCCGTCAATTCTCCGATGGACGACGAAGCTGCCATGAATGTTTTCCGACTGGAGTCCCGTGTTGCATCTGTCGTGGACTATCTTGCAAGGCTGAAGGTCGCCACATCTCGCATCGACTCGACGCTCTGGCCTGGGGAGACTCTTCAGAATGACCTCGAGTCGCTGATGGCTCGCTTGAACACGATCCCTGGTCGAGTGCAGGAGTGGAAAAAATCCTCGGCTCGGTGCGGTGCAGATGTTGCTCTGTGTCTGGCCCGAGTTCACTGCAAAGATGCGCGAGAAGACAAGCTGGCGGCCCTCCGGGTGGCCAACACCAAGAAACACGACTTCAGGTCCTTTATGGAAACTTTCCTTGCGGCTGCCACTCGGATCGCAGATGGGATTGATCTTGATGAGTTTGTTGCACCTTCCATCCCTCCACAGGAGGGGTAAAAAACTTCTTCTAAGCTCGACGCTTTAAATTTGCCTCGGTATGCCGAGTGGAATTGTAACCGATAAACCTTAACGGGCTTAGCGCCTGAGCACTTCCGATTCCTTTAGGTATCGATCCGAACTTGAATTTGTCGTTTGAATATGATTGCTCTTGGCTCGAAATGTCTTTTGCAGGTTCAAAGCAGGGCGCTTACTGCAATCAACTTATTCCTTAATCCACTTAGGTGAGCGCTGGGCTGCAGCTAAGCCTCCGAGTGGAAGTCTGGCTTATCACTCGGAAGGATTTTCATAACTTAGGCGAGCACTGGGCTGCAGCTAAGCCCCCGAGTGAGAGGTTTGCCCTTCACTCGGTAGGATTTGATAACTTAGGCGAGCACTGGGCTGCAGCTAAGCCCCCGAGTGAGAGGTTTGCTCTTCACTCGGTAGGATTTTTATATCTTAGGCGAGCACTGGGCTGCAGCTAAGCCCCCGAGTGAGAGGTTTGCTCTTCACTCGGTAGGATTTTCATAACTTAGGCGAGCACTGGGCTGCAGCTAAGCCCCCGAGTGAGAGGTTTGCTCTTCACTCGGTAGGATTTTCATAACTTAGGCGAGCACTGGGCTGCAGCTAAGCCCCCGAGTGAGAGGTTTGCTCTTCACTCGGTAGGATTTT
>NC_057804.1:370560766-370591354 GCF_018294505.1 Triticum aestivum | reverse complement strand
CTTAGGCGAGTACTTGGACTGCATCTAAGCCTCCGAGTGGAAGTCTGGCTTACCACTCGGTAGGATTTTCATAACTTAGGCGAGTACTTGGACTGCAGCTAAGCCTCCGAGTGAGAGGTTTGCTCTTCACTCGGTAGGATTTCGATAACTTAGGCGAGTACTTGGACTGCAGCTAAGCCCTCGAGTGAGAGGTCTGGCTTACCACTCGGTAGGATTTTTGATAACTTAGGCGAAACGGATTCGCAGCTAAGCCTCCGAGTGGGAGTCTGGCTCACCACTCGGTAGGATTTTTTATAACTTAGGCGAAACGGATTCGCAGCTAAGCCTCCGAGTGGGAGTCTGGCTCACCACTCGGTAGGATTTTTTACAAACTTAGGCGGAACGGATTCGCGGCTAAGTCACCCACTGAGGGGGGATTTTATTGGACAAAATAAAAAGTGACAAAAATTATGGAGGAACTATGACACTATTATTTTGAGGTCCATGAACTACAAAAGTACTTTATTGCAACTCATCCGAGTGATAAAACTTAAGTGTAAAATGGGCGGAGTAGTTCCGCGTTCCAAGCTCGGGGCTCGTCGATATTATGCTCGATGTTGTAAAGACGGTACGCCCCGTTGTGAAGAACTTTGGTGACGATGAAGGGTCCTTCCCAAGAAGGAGCAAGCTTGTGTTGTTTCTTCTGATCCACTCGGAGAACTAAATCTCCTTCTTGGAAGGCTCGACCTCTCACATTTCTGGCGTGGAAACGACGCAAATCTTGTTGGTAGATGGTCGACCGGATCAGAGCCATCTCCCTTTCTTCCTCTAAAAGGTCGACTGAGTCCTGCCGCGCTTGTTCAGCTTCTACTTCGTTGTAGATTTCAACTCGAGGAGCATTGTGGAGAAGATCACTCGGCAAGACTGCTTCAGCTCCGTAGACCAAGAAGAATGGAGTTCTTCCGGTCGACCGATTAGGTGTGGTCCGCAGTCCCCAAAGCACTGAGGGAAGTTCGTCGACCCAAGCTCCAGCTGCATGCTTGAGATCACGCATCAGTCGGGGTTTCAATCCCTTGAGAATCAGGCCATTGGCTCGCTCCGCTTGTCCATTCGACCGCGGATGGGCGACTGAAGCGTAGTCAACTCGTGTGCCTTGAGAGTTACAGAAATCTCTGAATTCCTCCGAGTCAAAGTTCGACCCATTATCCGTAATGATGCTGTGAGGGACTCCATATCTGAATATTAGTTCCCTGATGAAGCTAACAGCAGTACCGGCGTCAAGGTTCTTGATTGGTTTAGCCTCAATCCACTTGGTGAACTTGTCGACTGCCACCAGCACATGCGTGAAGCCACTTCGCCCTGTTCTCAAAGGACCGACCATGTCCAACCCCCATACTGCGAAAGGCCAGACGAGTGGAATGGTCTTCAGGGCTGATGCAGGCTTGTGCGACATATTCGAGTAAAACTGACATCCCTCGCACTTATCTACTATCTCCTTTGCCATCTCATTCGCCTTTGGCCAGTAAAATCCGGCTCGGTATGCTTTGGCCACGATAGTCCGAGAGGACGCATGATGACGCAGGTCTCCGAGTGAATATCATTAAGGATGATTCGACCTTCTTCTGGCGTTATGCACTTCTGACCAACTCCAGTCGCGCTTTCTCTGTATAACTGTCCTTTGATTACGGTAAAGGCCTTAGATCGACGGACGATCTGTCGAGCCTCTTCCTCATCCTCCGGGAGCTCTTTTCTCAGGATATATGCGATATATGGAACTGTCCAATCGGGAATGACCACCAAGATCTCCATAACCAAGTCGACTACTGCTGGGACTTCAACCTCAGTCGGATCTGTGGCACTCTTGGGCTGTGGAGCTTCTTCGGTGAAAGGATCTTCTTTGACTGACGGAGTGTGTATATGCTCCAAGAACACATCACTCGGAATGGCTTCTCTCTTGGAACCTATCTTTGCTAGATCATCAGCTGCTTGATTTTTCAGTCGGGGTATATGATGGAGCTCCAACCCCTCGAACTTCTTTTCCAGCTTCCTCACTACACTGCAGTATCCGGTCATGGCTGGGCTTCTCACATCCCACTCCTTCATCACTTGGTTGACCACTAAATCCGAGTCGCCATAGACCATCAGGCAACGGACGCCGAGTGAAATGGCCATGCGCAACCCATATAAGAGGGCCTCATATTCCGCCTCATTGTTGGAGGAATCAAAGTGAATCTGGAGCACATATCTGAGCTTATCTCCTCTGGGGGAAACCAGGACAACCCCAGCACTGGAACCATTCAACATCTTAGAGCCATCAAAGAACATGGTCCAATGCTCCGAGTGAACTTCAGTCGGCTGCTGCTGTTCAATCCACTCGGCGAGGAAATCTGCTATTGCCTGGGACTTAATGGCTTTCTTTGCCTCAAACTTGATATCAAGGGGAAGAAGTTCAATCACCCATTTAGCCACTCGACCAGTTGCATCCCTGTTGTGCAAAATCTCTGATAGTGGAGCGTCGCTGATGACTGTGATGGAGTGATCAGAGAAATAATGAGCAACCTTCTTTGTGGTCATGTATATTCCATACACAAGCTTCTGATAATGAGGATATCTCTGCTTGGATGGAGTCAAGACTTCAGACAAATAATACACTGGGCCCTGAACTTTGAGAGCTTTTCCTTCTTCTTCCCGCTCGACCGTAAGCACAGTACTGACGACTTGTCTTGTGGCTGCGATATAGAGCAACAGAGGCTCTTTGCTGATTGGAGCAGCAAGCACCGGCTGGGTGGAGAGCTGAGCTTTTAGCTCGGCAAACGCTGCATCAGCTTCTGGAGTCCACTCGAACTTGTCTGCCTTCTTCATCAGTCGGTAAAGAGGCAATGCCTTTTCACCGAGTCGTGAGATGAATCGACTTAATGTGGCCAAGCATCCAGTAAGCTTCTGGACATCGTGCACTCGCACAGGGCGTTTCATTCGGAGAATAGTGCCGATCTTCTCTGGATTAGCGTCGATTCCTCGTTCGGAAACGAGAAAACCGAGTAACTTGCCACCAGGAACTCTGAATGTGCACTTTGATGGATTGAGCTTGACATCATACCTTCGGAGGTTGGCAAATGTTTCGGCGAGGTCAGCGAGCAGGTCGGAACCTTTTCGTGACTTGACAACGATATCATCCATGTACGCTTCCACATTCCGACTGATTTGAGTGAGTAGACACTTCTGAATCATTCGCATAAATGTGGCTCCGGCATTCTTGAGGCCGAATGGCATGGTGATATAGCAGAAGCACCCGAATGGAGTGATGAAAGCTGTTTTTACCTCGTCGGGTCCGTAGAGACGGATCTGGTGGTACCCGGAGTAGGCGTCTAGAAAAGACAGTCTCTCGCATCCCGCGGTCGAGTCAACAATTTGATCTATGCGAGGGAGAGGAAAATGATCTTTCGGGCAGGCCCGGCTGATGTGCTTGAAATCAATGCACATTCGGAGTGATTTGTCTTTCTTAGGAACCATGACGACATTAGCGAGCCACTCGGAGTGGTATATCTCTCGGATAAATCCTGCCGCCAACAGTCGAGCCACTTCCTCACCAATGGCTTTTCTCTTCTGGACGGCGGACCGCCGAAGATGCTCTTTAACTGGTTTTGCAGATGAGTCGACTCTTAGGCGATGCTCAGCCAGTCCCCTGGGAACACCTGGCATGTCAGCGGGCTTACATGCAAAAATGTCCCAGTTCTCACGGAGGAACTGGGTGAGTGCTTCTTCCTATTTCGGGTCGAGTGTTGTGGAGATGTGGGTCGGAGCTGCATCGGGGTCGGTCGGGTGAATGTGAACAGGCTTCGTCTCACCGGACGACTGAAATGCAGACTCTGTGGCGGGTTTCTTGGATCGCAGCAAGTCACTCGGATCTGCGTTTTCCTTGTATTCTTCGAACTCGACCGCTGTCACCTGGGAATCAGCAATCTTTGAGCCTTTCTGGATGCACTCTTCTGCCTTTTTCCGATCACCGGTGATAGTGATCACTCCTTTGGGGCCGGGCATCTTCAATTTGAGGTACACGTAACATGGTCGAGCCATGAACCGTGCATAAGCTGGTCTCCCCAAAATGGCATGATATGCACTCTGAAAATCCACGACCTCGAACGTCAACTTCTCTTTGCGAAAATGTTTCGAATCACCAAACACCACGTCCAGAGCTATTTGGCCGAGTGACTCGGCTTTCTTTCCTGGTATAACTCCATGAAAGCTCATGTTACTGGTGCTCAGTCGGGACATCGGAATGCCCATTCCTTTCAGTGTGTCTGCATACAGCAAATTCAGTCCACTACCACCGTCCATAAGCACTTTCGTCAGTCGAGTGCCTTCAACAACTGGATCGACCACCAAAGCTTGCCTCCCAGGGGTGGCAATATGAGTCGGGTGATCAAATTGGTCGAAGGTGATGGGTGTTTGGGACCATTTCAGATAATTTGCTTTTGCTGGGGCAACCATGTTCACCTCATGGTTAATAACTTTCAATCGACTCTTGCTCTCCACATCTGCAAAGATCATCAGAGTAGAGTTGATATGCAGATATCCTTCCTCACTGTCCTCCTTGTCTTCGGCCTTGTCCGACTCCTTCTCCTTGTTATTGGACTGTTTTCCTTGAAACTGCTGGATCAGGAGTCGACATTGGCGAGTGGTGTGCTTCGGGTAGATGATATTCCCCTCTTCGTCTTTCTTCGTGTGGATGTGACACGGCATATCCATCACGTCGTTCCCTTCTTTATCCTTTACCTTCTTAGGGTTCCAGGATCCTTTTGGTTTCCCTTTAAACTTTCCCTGAGTCACAGCCAGAGCCTCTCCAGGAGCTGCCGGTTCAGCCTTCCGCTTCTGTTTCCGACTGGTGTTTCCCTTTTCCGACTGACTCGGCTTGTGCTTGCCGCTTCGGAGTCGGTCTTCTTCTTTGCCGTTGGCGTACTTGGTAGCAATCTCCATTATCCGACTCAAGGTCATGTCACCGGTTCGACCAAACTTCAAACTCAATTCTCTGTTCTTGACGCCATCTTTAAAGGCGCAGACTGCCTGATGATCAGACACATTCTCCACAGTATGGTGCAAAGTGATCCATCTCTGAATATACTCTCTGAGAGTCTCATTGGTCTTCTGCACGCAGACTTGCAACTCCGTCAGTCCAGCCGATCGCTTGCAAGTTCCTTCAAACGTTCTGATGAACACTCGGGACAGATCTTCCCAAGTGTAAATGCTGCTAGGAGGTAATTGAGTCAACCATGCCCTGGCAGAACCTTCCAGCATGAGGGGCAAATGCTTCATGGCCACCTCGTCATTCCCACCACCAATCTGAACCGCCACTCGGTAGTCCTCAAGCCAAGTTTCAGGCTTAGACTCACCAGTGAACTTGCTAACTCCTGTTGCCAACCTGAAATTGGGAGGGATAACTGCGGCTCTGATAGCTCTGCTGAAACATTCAGGACCAGAAACATGCACTCGACTGCTTGTGGGCGCATCTCTGTCAAGTCCACCTCGATGGGCTCTGTTCCGGTCGACCAAACCTTGCACGATAATGGATCGCACGTCGAAGCCTGGTTCTCTGGG
Source organism: Triticum aestivum (assembly GCF_018294505.1). Classification (NCBI taxonomy): domain Eukaryota; kingdom Viridiplantae; phylum Streptophyta; class Magnoliopsida; order Poales; family Poaceae; genus Triticum; species Triticum aestivum. The sequence goes on along the minus strand of NC_057804.1, from coordinate 370,585,783 downwards.
GTCGACTGGAACTCTTCGCCCCGTACTGAGCTGACGTCTATCATCTTGCTGCCGAGGAGCGCAAGACCCACCCCTCGGAGGGGAATTGGGCACTCGACGCCTATCATCTCGGTCGAGTCGGTCACCATATTGGTCTCGCCGATTCTCGCGCCCTTCACACCGCGGAGGCGATCTGGGACTGTGAGCCGACTGAACCGTATTCGCAGCGACGGATCGACTGTGAATTCTGTTGCGCGACTGCGACACGGCCGAATTCTGATCTCCTGCTGCCCGGAGCAGATCCCTGATCTGCATCAAGCCTCTGCCAGCTTCCGATTGAGAGGGCTGGATGGACTCTGCTATACGGGTCGCAGCTGCCAAATTCTGGATTGGGGTTCGATATACCTGAGTCGGCGGGAAGAGTTGACGTCGACTGGTGTCGGGAACTCGTTGCCGCGCGCGCTCGTCGAGTGCTCGCTGAAGATTCTCTAGTCGAGTGCGTTCGGCCAAATTGGCCAAACGTGCCTCCTCCAAGGTGCGAGCCTCGGGGGTTACTCCTGCGATGGGAGTACGCAGGACATCCACGTTCCTGCGGCGAAGTTCTTCTCTTTGCAGAGAGTCAAGTGGCTCGGGCTGGTACTCTTCATGGTCTCGTGCGGGGTCGCCTCCGTCGCCTGCTCCACCATCACGGGCGAAGCCAGGGGGACTGCGGGGCCCGTCGACCATCATGATTTCCGCCGTTGGATCACTGCTATCGCACTCGGATGCGGTCTCTACGGAGCCAGTCGACAGATCGAACAGGCCGTAGAGAGATTCGTCGGGCTCGATTGCCGCAACTTGGGTGGTGGCCGTCTGGCGAGCCACCGCGTGCCTCACCCACCGCTGAATCCTTGACCGGCCCGAGCGCTTGCGCTGGAGGGAGACCGGGAGGGTGGTCGATGGGGATGTCGACCGATACGGGGTCGACGGTTGCCGCAGCAGAACACCGCGGACACATGCGCGAAAATGCGTCGCACCGCGGACGGGGAGCGCATCAACATCGAGTGGAGCCTCCTGGAGCTAGGCGGAGTCGTCGGCGATGAAGGTGAGAGCGCCGAGACGGATCTCTCGACCCTCGACCAAAACTCCAGCAGCCACCATGATGAAAGTACTCGGAAGAATCGCAACTTCTCCACAAAATTGCTAAAAACACCTGCCCCACGGTGGGCGCCAACTGTCGTGGTTCTAAGTCTGACAGTAGAGTGGGGGGTAGGTATAGAGAGGCAAGGTCCTAGCTATGGAGAGGTTGTAAACACAAGGGATGTACGAGTTCAGGCCCTTCTCGGAAGAAGTAAAAGCCCTACGTCTCGGAGCCCAGAGGCGGTCGAGTGGATTATATGTATATGAGTTACAAGGTGCCGAACCCTTCTGCCTGTGGAGGGGGGTGGCTTATATAGAGTGCGCCAGGACCCCAGCCAGCCCACGTAATGAAGGGTTTAAGGTGTATTTAGTCCGGGGCGTTACTGGTAACGTCCCACATAAAGTGTCTTAACTATCATAAAGTCTACTTAACTACAGGCCGTTGCAGTGCAGAGTGCCTTTTGACCTCCTGGTAGTCGAGTGAGTCTTCGTGGTCGAGTCCTTCAAGTCAGTCGAGTGAATCCCTCGTTGGTCGACTGGAAGGTGACCTCTTCTAAGGGTGTCCTTGGGCAGGGTACTTAGATCAAGTCTGTGACCCTACCCTAGGTACATGACCCCATCAGGGGAAGCGCAGAGAAGTACTAGGGGGTAGCAAACAGATGTGCTACCCACGATTAGGAGACATGTTCATCTGCATGCTCCAGCTTGATCAAGGAGGAGAGCTATACATGTTTTATGTTATTTTACCTCAGAGAGAGTAGCAAGAGTGATAAGCTAGGTAGAAATGAGTTTCAGGATGATGATGTGCTATACTATATTACTATGATGGTAAAATAGCTAGTGTTGGTGGTAATGACTATGATGATTATTATTAGCTAGTGTTAGTGGTGATTAAGTAAATACTGTTTTTTTGAGACAGAAATAAATACTGTTGGTGGTAATGACTATGAGGATGATTAAATAGCTTGTGCTAGCGGATTAGATTCAAGTGGAGGCAACATGTGGTGCACATCGAAAGTACTACTAGTCCAAACTAGATCAAGTTTGGATTAGTAGTATACTTTTGACATGCACCACATATTGCCTCCACTTGAACCTAATCCACCTTCATTTGACACACTGTTATGGACATAATGATGTAAACCTCATAACTGGTATTGTATCAATATTTGTACGATGGCGCATAAATACAGTAGAAATGGAAAAAAAAGTACTAGTAGCGATGGACAGAAAACACGCTGCAAGTAGTTACCTTAGCAGCAGCGTGGTACCGAACAAATGCTGCAGCTATTCGTCCTAGCAGTAGCGCGGGCATGCACGCGCTACTGCTAAGCAATAGCTGTAGCGCCTTATTAGTAGCGCGCCCTCCCGCGCTCCTAGTGAGCACAAAACCCGCGCTGCTGCTAGGGTTTTCCCTAGTAGTGTAAGTTGGTGCACCCCTGCAGGGAAGAAAACATCTATCGATAGTCTGCCCTACGGTAACAGACACTCGGAGTTGTATCCCGATCGATACAACTAGAACTGGATGCTGAGGCATGATTTGGATATGTTGCTTCGGGAGTCGAGAAAGGATCCCGGAGCGTTGATACAACAACATAAATATGACTTATGTTATACTACTCTACTCCCTCATGTTGCTGCAAGATGGTGGTTTTCAGAAGATGCTAGTCTTCGATAGGACTAGCTTTTCCCCTTCTCTTCTGGCATTCTGCAGTTCAGTCCACACATACAACCCATTTCAATTGACAGTGATGCATATGTAGTGTAGATCCTTGCTTGCGAGTACTTTGGATGAGTACTCACGGTTGCTTTGCTCCCTCTTTTCCCCCTTTTCCATTTTTCTCGGATGACGCAACCAGATAACGTAGTCCAGGAGCCAGATGCCACCTTCGACGATGACTACTACAAACCCGAGGGTGCCTACTACTACGTGGAGGCCACCAAGGACCAGGAGTAGTTAGGAGGCTCCCAGGCAGGAGGCCTTGCCTTTTCGATCATGTTGCTTTTGTGCTAGCCTTCTTAGGGAAAACTTGTTTAACTTATGTCTGTACTTAGATATTGTTGCTTTCGCTGACTCGTTTTTATTCAAGCTGATGTATTCGAGCCCTCGAGGTCCCTGGCTTGTAATATAAAGCTTGTATTATTTTAATTTGTGTCTAGAGTTGTGTTGTGTTACAATCCCGTGAGTCCCTGATCTTGATCGTACACATTTGCGTGTATGATTAGTGTACGATTGAATTGGGGGCATCACAACTTGGTATTAGAGCCGACTGCCTGTAGGTAGTCCCCTTTCCAACTCCCTGACCAAAGTTGAGTCTAGTCACTGCAAAACTTTTACTAACATGGTTGTGTCTTATGGGCCCACGTCGCCATTGGGTGGTATTAGGATCTTTTACTCCTCGTTTATACTCTGGGATTCTCATCTCTCTTCTATTCGGGTTAAATGATTTTGCTAAAATCTAACTTTAGGTTCTCGAAAATACTTTCTCCCAAAGAGCCCCTTTAGTCCAGATGATGGCTTGTTGCACCAGAAGATTTCGAGATACTCTCCGATGTTTCCCCGAAACCCTTGTGCCCTTCGCCATTTCAATTCCATATCACCGATAAACCCCCTATTGATAACCACATACACTCGTCATTCATACAATCATTCCCCGTTGATCTTGTGATTACAAGATACCCGATAATACCTTCAGATATTTGGAGAATCCATTGTGCCTGTTGCGTTCCAGCTCCTTTTCCGCATGAATACATGTACGAATAATTCCTCACAATCACCGGGGATTCGTTCATCCCTAGTTATTCATGTGTTTCACAAGAGTCTTTGAAATACCATTCGATATTCCGAAAATCCTCAACAGCCTATTGTTGTTCAAATTCTTGCTTGCTTGCATTATGGTTAATCCCATAAGTTTGGTAATCTTATTGGCAACCTTTATCACTATCATTTTGAGTCCGTTGATTCAATATGTTGCAGATGCTAGCAATCCTCAGTCAACACTAACATTCGTCCTTTTGGCTCAGACATCACTCCGAACATGAGCTGGTTCTCGGCAAATCAAACCCTGATTGATTGTCGATATATGTCTATTCAACTTACTTATCTTTTGATCAGAGCCTCTGCTTATGATCCCCCCGATTTGGAAATCATAATTCCTTTGTATTTAAGCTTTGAAATTATTCAGATGTCCCTATAATTGGATGCCTTTGCGTTATTTCTTCTTCTGGTTGAACATCGACACTCACATCATATTCCTTGCGGTCCGCCAAATCCTTTGTTGGATAATTATCTGACACTATCCTTCATATTCAAAAATCTTGCGAATTCTTCCCCTGATACATAATGCCTTTGGTAAATGGTACCCTCTGCTTTCTCAACCATGCTCTACTATCGAGCTTGTGTTATTTAGTCTTGAAGTTTATGGCATGTGTTCCTAAGATGCCCCAATGGGTTGAACCAATGCCTTCCCTACCTGTGTGAACCCGAAAGATTTCATGGGTCATACTCATCTGGTATTTCACCAGGTAAAACTTCCAACACTAATGACATTTCCAAAATGAGAAGTGAATGTAAGGTTGTGCTTTGGAGAAGTGGGAGTCGACCTTGAACTTTGTGTTCATGCCCATGGACCCGATGTGGAACTTATCATGGAAGCTTCTTGTAAAAATAATAATGATCCCCTTATTACAAGTTCATCCTGTATCTATGGTTGGTCCTTTGCAATCGTGGTTCCGACCATGATTGTTTTTCTTTGACCCCATTTCTCAGACAATTTAAAGCGGTTGTCTTCTACAGATCAATACGCCTGCCCAACCTCGATTCTGCTCTACCTTCGAGTATTACCCTCTAGTATCTTGAGAATATCAAAGAAAGGTGTTGCTTCCTATGAGTCTTCATCTAGTATTGCTTCTCATCGATTTCAGATTTCCCTCGGGTTCGGAGTTATTGGTTACTCGAGAACACCGATAAGTGAATGGATTCCGCACTCTGATTCAATAACTCTAATCAATCTCCGTTGCTTATGAGTTTAACAATCCTTCAAGTCATTCCTAGCCTGATCGGTTATATAATTATCATGCTAAATTTTAACTGTGCTATCTAGTCCTTCGTCCCAGAGCACAATTTTCGACGATGAGCTAAGCTTACATTGATCTTCCTTGTTATATCATTTCAACTTGAACAACAAGCTTAATTTCGAGTTTGTGTCGTACCCGTGGTTCCAATAACCTTTCGCTTCATCATTCCTTTGACTTGATGTCATCGCCGATTGATTTCATCTTCTTTAAATCCCTTGACAAATGCGTCAATGATTTGTCATCGCCGTCAATATTTTAGCTCCCTCGGAGATGTCCATTGAATTCATGGCTAGAAATACCATCCCTGCCCTCGATGATTTGTGATATCATCTATGGCATCCTTGACTATCTACCGACACAGACCTGGTTGTGTTTGGTTATTCCTTACGTTCCATGATATTCTTGGAAATGTTCCTTTGTGTCTCTTGTGATCTTCAGATCCAACCCATACTTGAAACACTATGTTATTGCTACCTCAAAGCATGACTATGGTACCCCGAATATCAATAAGAACATTGGAAGGGCAATGCTAAATGTTTCTTGATTTATTATTCAAACACCGTCGAATGGGTATTATCATGGATTTTTCCTTGTCCCTTTATCTAAATACTTTTGAACTTGCTGAACTATCATGTATATCATGCTCCGCTTTTCCTAGGAAGGATATACCGTCAATTCTTGTGTGCAAACACATTTTTCTTTCCTTTGGTCTGATTAATCCAGATAATTACATTTTTCCTTTCCATTGATTTGTTAATAATTCTTTTGATCTATATGATATAAGAAGAAATAATTCCCTGCTTATAAAAACACCTAGAGGTACAAATCGGTCAGTACGGCCCTGTTATTAATGTTGATGACATTCCGGTAACCCCCGATGGACGAGAACTTTGCCTATTGGTCCACCTTGTTTTAACGAGCAGGACAATGGTTCTCTTCGTCCCTCGCTATTGGTACCGACGTTGTTGCCGACATAACTGGCAGACTATCCTCTGACATACCTTGATGTCATGACCGTTAAGATGTCTTAGTTCAACCTACTTTTGATCGACACCCCCCTCATAGTTCCACAGGATCGAAACCTGACTCTCCTGTATATCCTTGAGTTCGAAGTATCATATGCTCATGGCTTTATGAGTTATCACGAGCCACCCTCTGAGAGATGATCTATACCTGACACTCTGAACCCCCTTCTCACACGCTGTTCAGGTATCGATCGTTTGTTCATTCGCTTGAAACTTCTTATTGTACCTTCTTACTTTGCTCTTGATGTTTTCTTAAGTTTAAACTCGAGAGATAGTTCTGCCACACTCCATGAATTGTCCACCAGATAATCAACCCTACAAGGGTCAGTTCTCCCGAAGTTACCCTTACTTCCCCACTTAAATCTCGGGATGAGATTTCTTGTAGTGGAGGAGATTTGTAACACCCCAATAGTTAAGCTACAGTTAAGGATGGCAATTTTATCCATGGACATGGATACCCGCGGGTATCCGACCCGAATGGGTAGGGTTTGGGTACGTTTTTCCGTCCATGGGCAGCACCCGAACCCGACCCGATTATTCATGGATAGGGCATGGACATAATTATGCATCCGTGGGTATACCCGAACCCGACCCGGTAGTATGGCATGTGGGGCAAAATTTAATGATTCCCACCTTCCAATGTATTTTTTCTTTATAAAAAATAGAAAATAAACTGTGCAACCCCTTCCCACCATAATTTCTTCCACTTCCACTTCTCATTCTTCCTTTTTTTTCTGAACATACACATTCTTTTATCTCCTCGTTAAACGACTCTTCATTAATGAGAGGCTCCGTCTCCTGACTCCTCGCCTTGCTCCTCGAGCGGACCTAGGTACAGCCGCCGGCGACGGCAGACCTCACCTCTACTTATGGGGCAGTAGTTCGACAGCCAACACCATCACTGGACAGTGGTAGCCCACCGCCCAACTCCATATCCCCTCGTCCCCCCATCTCTGCTTCTCCACGCACGTACGGCTATAACCTCGGGCCGGCGACGGTGGCAGGCCGGCGCAAGGCTGTGAGCTGTGATGCGGAGCGGGACCAGGAGCACGACGGCACGGGTGTGCCGGGAGGCAGCCGCAGGCCATGATGAGGAGCGTGACCATGCCAAGGAGGTGACGGCCACACAAAATAGCCGGTACTCAGGGTAATCTTTCGTTCCCTTAACCCCTCTCTTGTATGTCTAGTGGTCATGTACGTGGGTGTGGAGCATCTGCAGTTAGTGAATTTCAGCAAGGTACTCATGTACTTCAGTTTACAGTAGCAGTTGGAGTAGAGATTTACAAAGTTAGGTAATCTTCACTTGTTACTAATTGAGTCACAATTTGTTTTTGGTACACAGCATGATCCGTAGATATCCAGGTTAATTAGTAATTAGGTATTGCTACATAAGTGAGTTTCAGTTAGAGCGATGTGAATGATTAAGATCCATTAGAATCTGACATGTAATTTGGACAGGTCTACCTTATTACCAAAAGGAAGAAACATACAAAAATTATATTAGGTTGATAGTTACCATTCAGTACAACTTAGAGATCACAGTATTCCCAAATTTGTATAGTTTAATTTTTTGACTAAAATTGTACAGTTGTGCACTTGTGCGATGTCGTTTTGTGAAAATTTGAGAGCTTATGTGAATCTTGTATAGTTGTGCTATGTCATGTGTATACATGTTGAGAGAACCCGATGGATATCCATACCCGATGGATATTCATCGGATTTGGACATGGACATAATTTTTTGCCCATGGACTTTTTTGTGGATGGGCACATAATGTCTTCATGGATTTGGATATGGATTTGATATTGTTCAACCCGAGCCGAACCCGAGCCATTGCCATCCTTAGCTACAGTAACCTCACCCTAATGATGCCATGTCATCACCACTTTACTAAGCCAATTGTCACTTGATTAAAATCAAAGTCAAATTCAATTTTAAAATGCAAATCAAATTATTAATTCTTCAAATGGTAAATTAAAAATGTTCATTAGGTTCAAAATATTCACTACGTAATTGTCTTGCATTAACAAAAAAAATTGGAGATGCTTAAAATGCCCCTGAACTTTATAATAGTGGACCAACTGTCAAGCGTCAAGTAATTGACCTTTTCAATTTCTAAAAATAGTTAAACAATCACAAAATGCTTTGAAACTTTTTGAGCAGCCCCATGATGTTTCCCTGTATTTGTTTGACAAGTTTCATATAAATTAAAAATCAATTGTTATCTAATCTAAATAGAGCACAGTAGCAGGTTTATTACAGAAAAGTAAATAGGAAAAAGGCTTTGTGCACTTAGGCCCAGGAACGCACATGACTTTGACCCAGCCCACCTAACCATCTCCTTCTTTCCCTATTCACAGAGGGGGAGGTGGACGCTGGGCAGCCACCCATGGCCGTGGATAGCCATGTGCCGGCCATCCGCCACCCCCCGACGCCTACTTGATGCCCTCAACTCCCCTCGACCAAACCCTAGTCCCTTCCCCCCTCACCGCTCCGTTTCCTTTCTCCCTCACAGCACGAACGCGAGCGAAGCCGTCTCTGTGCCGTCGTGGTCTTCGTGGCCATGGTCATCCCCGACCGAAGACAAGATGTCTAGAGGCACCGCCGTCCTCTTCTCCGTCGACTTGAACTACCGGACCAAGCCGAGAGGCCCTCGCATGTCGCCATGAAGCTCATCTCCGCTTCTGCACCTCGAACGCCGCCATCGTCCATTCGGCCGATTCGGTGCAACCCCGAGCCCGCTGACCCTCACTGCCGCACCAATGTGAGCTCCTCCCCTGTTTCTCTCTCGCCCCGGTCTCGATCCATCGTCGGAGCGCGTCTCCTGCTTGTAGCCATAGCCGTTGTCCGTCACGGCCAGCGCCTGCCCCAACCCCGAGCCGTGACCACCCCGTGCCCGCGCCTCGCCTCGCCTCCCTAACGAGCTAGGCCGCACCCGGGCCTCGTTCGCCCCTGCGCCAGGCCAAGCCCGCAGCCGCCCCGCGCTTATCCTCGTCGCGCCCCTGCACCTAACACCGCAGCCGTCGGCGCCGCCCACTGCCGGCCGTGCCCGACGCTGCGGCGGCCCACAGCCGCTGGCCTCATCGCATACGCGCCGGCCGCGCCCTTCCTCGCCCTTCGCTCGCCGTGCCAATGTGCTGCGCGCCCGCATGCTTGGCTGTTTTGCTGCTCGCGCTACCTGCTGCCACTTTGCCCTGCCACTGCTTGCTCTGCCTAAAACTGGTGCTGCTCACTTCTGCTGCTGCTAATGCCCCTAGCGCCGCACCATTGTGGTTGCTTGCTGTTTCTACAACATGACGCTATTGATTACTTGCAGCTGCCGCTGAGCTATTGCTTGCTTGTCGTTCCTCCTGCTACTTTTAACGCTGCTTTGCTTTGTGTTGCTGCTCCTCTTTTGCGTTGGCTGCTGATGCTACCTGCTGCTGCCCGTTGTTGCCATTTGCTACTGCTTTTGGCCATGGCCGAGTGCCCCTGTGCGATGCATGTATGTGCACAGCTGTGAGGCTGGCTATGCCTATGGCCGGCCCTGTACAGATTAGATTAGGGACTAATCATTCTAGTTAGGTTAGCTGCTACACTATGACATATGAGCTCCATTTGATTAAGTTAGTTTTATTTATTAGATTAGATACAACTTTATGACATGTGGGCCACCACCCCCCTTGACCAGTCAAATTGACTTGGTCAACTCGAATTAGAACAAAACTAGAAATTTTAGAATATTGTTAAAACTTTGAAAAATCATAGAAATTAAATTGTAACTCGGATGAAAATGTTTTATACATGAAAGTTGCTTAGAACGACTTGAGGAATTCGGGTACGCGGTTCGTTTACCTGTCAGATGCCTCTAACTAGCTGAACATGGTACTTTCCCCCTCCGGTCATCTGTCTGACACCGGTCCGGAACCGGAAAAACATTCCCGGTTGAATTCCCCCTTCACCTATATCATGTAGTACAACGTTAGATCGACCCTAGTTCTGCTTTTCGTCATGTCATGCTTAGTCTTGCACTTGTTTGTTTTGTATTTATTGTGTCTTCCCCTATTCTCTCCGGTAGACCTCGAGACCGCTGTTGATGCCGCTATGATCGACTACGTCGACGACGACCCTTCTTCCCTTTCAGTGGAGCTTCCAGGCAAGCCCCCCCCTTTGATCATCCCGATATCGCCCATTCCATTCTCTCATGCTTGCATTAGATTTTTCTACTATAATTGATTGCTCCTATTTTGATGCATAGCCTGCTTTTGTAACCTGCTTATTGTTACCTACCTGCTTATCCTAAACTGCTTAGTATAGTTTGGTTAGTGATCTATCAGTGGCCCCCACCTTGTCTTTGTTGCCCCTGCTTCATCATCGATGACTCGATCAACGTGATCGACGACCAGAGCCTGACACGTCACATCACATCACGCCCCTTTTGTTGCTCGACTCTGCAGAGTTACCATCGAGTGCCCAGGGTGGTACCTCTTACATCACTCCTGATGAGATCTCGTAGTGTAGCTATTCGGTCGTGGTCATCGAGGGTTATTTCCTCCTTAACCACTTCCGATACGACTCTGTCGTGCAACCCCTCAAGTGTGAACCTCGAGGGTGGTTCCTCTTATGTTCACAATGATGATTACATCAAGTGGAATCCACCGAGGGTGGTTCCTCAGGGTTCCCTTGGTGTTAGACACACGGTTACTATGATTACTATGACTTTACACCGAACCATGTTACTAAAGATGGGTTGGCCCTGAGGGGTACCCGCGCGAGCTTAATTGCGAGTGATGTGTAGTCGGGTTGACCTGAAAGGTGCCTGCGAGATAATTACGAGGCGTGACCGGGCATTCTTAGCCCTTGCCGCAAGTCCTCGAGACGGGACGGCTGGGTCACATCTTTCGTGAGTCTCTGCTTGTTACTGCGCGTTCCTAATCCACTACGATTTGGATATTTTATTCGAGGGGCCTCTGGCCTGATAGCATTAACCATCACGTGGGCATAGTATGGGCGTTCTGCGTCGTATGCATCAGCCGAAGCTTAATAGACGTCAGCGACTGAGCGGCGTGTGCCAGGTTGGACTGCGTAAGCAGCTGCCTTTTTAAGGAGGTAGCTAGGTTTGCTCACCGGCCGCGTACGCAACCTGCAGGAGTTCCCGAGGCGATGGCCCATGACCCCTGGGGGCATAGGGTTAGTCCGGCGTGCTGACCTCTCTATTAAGCCTAGGTCGAGTTGCGGCGTATTGTTTGGCCGAGGCCGGGCATGCTCCAGGAAAGTGTGTCCGACCGGAGTTAATCGAGTGTGGTGGGTAAGTTGGTGCACCCCTGCAGGGAAGAAAACATCTATCGATAGCCTGTCCTACGGTAATGGACACTCGAAGTTGTATCCTGATGGGTACAACTAGAACTGGATGCTGAGGCATGATTTGGATATGTTGCTTCGGGAGTCGAGAAAGGATCCCGGAGCGTTGATACAACAAAATAAATATGACTTATGTTATACTACTCTACTCCCTCATGTTGCTGCAAGATGGTGGTTTCCAAAAGATGCTAGTCTTCAATAGGACTAGCTTTTCCCCTTCTCTTCTAGCATTCTGAAGTTCAGTCCACAGATACAACCCATTTCAATTGACACCGATGCATATGTAGTGTAGATCCTTGCTTGCGAGTACTTTGGATGAGTACTCACGGTTGCTTTGCTCCCTCTTTTCCCCCTTTTTCATTCTTGTCGGATGACGCAACCAGATGACAGAGTCCAGGAGCCAGATGCCACCTTCGATGACGACTACTACAAACCCGAGGGTGCCTACTACTACGTGGAGGCCGCCGACGACCAGGAGTAGTTAGGAGGCTCCCAGGCAGGAGGCCTTGCCTTTTCGATCATGCTGCTTTTGTGCTAACCTTCTTAAGGCAAACTTGTTTAACTTATGTCTGTACTTAGATATTGTTGCTTCCGCTGACTCGTATGTATTCAAGCTGATGTAGTCGAGCCCTCGAGGCGCCTGGCTTGTAATATAAAGCTTGTATTAAAATTTGTGTCGAGAGTTGTGTTGTGATATCTTCCCATGAGTCCCTGATCTTGATCGTACACATTTGCGTGTATGATTAGTGTATGATTGAATCAGGGGCATCACACTAGAGAGGGCCTAGATTGATTTCTCGTGGCTACAGAGGCTTGCGGCGGCGGAACTTCCGATCTAGGTTGTTTTCTGGAGGTTTGGATATTTATAGAAGAGGTTGGCGTCGAGGACAAGTCAAGGGGCCCCACAGGGGGTCCACAAGGCACAGGGGCGCGCCCCCCACCCTCGTGGAGCCCACGAGACTCCCCTACGGTAGATTTTTGTTCCAATATTCTTCATATTTTCAAAAAAATCTTAGTTGATTTTCAGCACATTCCGAGAACTTTTATTTCTGCACAAAAACAACACTATGGTAGTTCTGCTAAAAACATCGTCAGTGTGGGTTAGTTCTAATCAAATTATACCAAAATCATATAAACCTATTGTAAACATTGCATGAATACTTCATAAATATAGATACATTGGAGACATATCAGTATCCCCAAACATCGTCATCGAGTAGGTAAATGATAAAAGAAATAATTTATGAAGTGTGATTGCTAGTAAGCGCTTAAGTTTGATCAATGATAGTTTCAATCACTTTTTCTAGCATCATTATATATCATAACAGTAGCTCAACTCATAAAACTTTTCATGATCAAGTAACAAGCTATTCACAAGTTAAAGTATAGATCATAAACTTTCTTGAAAACTAACAAACCGTGTTCTTAGTCATCAAACAACTGCAATTCATCTTATTTTTGGGATGGGTCTATGTAAGAGCTTTGGTTCAGCAAACTCTACATACTCAACTATCATTTGATCTTTCACAATTGCTAACACTCATGTGATATTTATGGTTTCAAAGTTTCAATCGGACATAGAGAAAGATAGGGGCTTATAGTTTCGCCTCCCAACCTTTTACCTCAAGGGTAATGTCAACAATAATAATTTATGAAAACCTACATCCAAGTGGATATTTATATCCGGATCGCTCCAACACAAAGTGCTTGCCAAAGGAAAAAGTGTAAAAAGGAAAGGAGATGATCACCATGACTCTTGTATAAGGGTAGAAGATAAAAGTAAAAGATAGGTCCTTCGCAGAGGGAATCATAGGTTGTCATGCGCTTTTATGGTTGGATGCACAAAATCTTAATGCAAAAGAACGTCACTTTATATTGCCGCTTGTGATAAAGACCTTTATTATGCAGTCTTTCGCTTTTATTTCTTCCCTATCACAAGTTTGTATAAAGCTTATTTTCTTCGCACTAATAGATCATACATATTTAAGAAGCAATTTTTATTGCATGCATGATGACAACTTACTTGAAGGATCTTACTCAATCCATAGGTAGGTATGGTGGACTCTCATGGAAAAACTGGTTTAAGGGATGTTTGGAAGCACAAGTAGTATCTTTACTTGATGCAAAGAATTTGGCTAGCCTGAGAGGGAAAAGCAAGCTCAACATGTTGGATGATCAAAGACAATATAACGTTTAGGATATAGGAAAACATAACCCATTAAGTTGTTTTCCTTGTCCAACATCAACCTTTTAGCATGTCATATTTTAATGAGTGCTCACAATTACAAAAGATGTCTAAGATAGTATATTTATATGTGAAATCTCTCTTTCTTTAATATTCTTGCATGAATTGTTCGAGTGACCAATGCTGTGTTTGCTAACTTTCAATAAGTTTACTACCTATACTTATTATGTGTGAAGTCATTACTCCCCATGTTATAAGCATATGAAACATATATAAATTTAGATTTATGATATTCAATTCATTCAACCATTTACTCATAGAATATACGTGAAGCACGTGAGTAAATGGCAAACTACTCCAAAAAGATATAAGTGAAGAACACTAAGTAGTCAAATAATTAACTAGCCATGGGAGGATTCTTTTTCATTCAAGATTTTAGATCCAATGATTTTATTCAAACAACAAGTAAAATGAAAATACGCTCCAAGCAAAACACATGTCATGTGATGAATAAAAATATAGCTCCGGGTAAGGTATACGATGGTTTTGAAGACGAAAGAGGTGATGCCTTCTGGGGCATCCCCAAACTTAGGTGCTTGAGTCTTCCTTGAATATTACCTTGGGGTGCCTTGGGCATCCCCAAGCTTAGAGTCTTTCCACTCCTTATTCTCCTCATATCGATATCTCACTCAAAACTTGAAAACTTCAATCAGACAAAACTTAACGGAACTTCGTGAGATGGGTTAGTATGATAAAGAGTAAATCATTCACTTTGGTACTGTCAAAGACAAGATTCATAATTTTTCTCACACAATGCCTACTGTATCATATCATTTCTACAATTTATATTGAGCAATATAAGCCATAGAAACTAGAAAACAAGCAAAGTATGCATTAAAAACAGAATCTGCCAGAAACAGAACAGTCTGTAATGATCTAAACAACAACCATACTTTTGCTACTCCAAAAATTCTAAAATAAATTTGTTGACGTGAGTAATTTTTCTTTTAATCTTCTGCAAAAGGAATCGACTCAAAGGCACTCTTTTGTAAAATATGAAAGCTAATCTCGTGAGCACAAAGTTTCTGTTTTTTACAGCAAGATCACATTAACTTTCACCCAACTCTTTCCAAAGGTCTTACTTGGCAATTTATTGAAACAAAAGCTATAAAACATGATTACTACAATATCTTAATCATGTGGACACACAAAAACAGTAAAGGTAAATATTGGGTTGTCTTCCAACAAGTGCTTTTCTTTAATGCCTTTTAGCTAGGCATGATGATTTCAATGATGCTCACATAAAAGATAATAATTGAAACATAAAGAGAGCATCATGAAGAATATGACTAGCAAATTTAAAACTAACCCACTTCCTATGCCTAGGGATTTTGTGAGCACACAATTTAAGGGAAAAAGAATCAACTAGCATAGGAAGGCAAAACAAGTATAACTTAGAAACTTTAAGCAGATAGAGAGGAAACTTGATATTATTGCAACTCCTACAAGCATATATATTCCTCCCTCATAATATTTTTCAGTAGCATCATGAATGAGTTTAACAATACAACCATCACATAAAGCATTCTTTTCATGATCTACAAGCATAGAAATTTTACTACTCTCCACATAAGCAAAAGTTCTTCTCATTCGAAACAGTGGGAGCAAACTCAACAAAATAATCGTCATGTGAGGCATAATCCAATTGAAATTAAAATCATGATGACAAGTTTCATGGTTCATATTATTCTGTATATCATACATGTCATCACATTAATCATCATAGATAGCAACTTTGTTCTTATAATCAATTGGAACCTCTTCCGAAATAGTGGAATCATTACTAACTAAAGTTGACACTTTTCCAAATCCACTTTCATAAATATCACACTAAGATTCAACACCCTCCAAAATAGTGGGATCACTAATTCCTAAAGTTGACACTCTTTCAAACCCACTTTAGATGATAGTATTATTCATACTCCAAAAGATATGAGTGAATATCATGGAGCATTCTACAATTAATATAGACTAACCAATATCCAAGCTCAAAATATATAAGTGAAGCACACGAAGCATTCTGTAAAACCATACTCAAAATATATAAGTGAAGCACATGAAGCATTCTATAAATCAATGAAGGGCTATCTCATACTAGCATGGTTCCTAAAGAAAAAGAAAAACACAAGGGACACAAATCATGTGAACAAAATAAAAACTGAGGTATACCGATAATTATTGAAGAAGAAAGATGGGATGCCAACCAGGGCATCCCCAAGCTTAGATGCTTGAGTATCCTTGAAGTATTTAATTGGGGTGCCTTGGTCATCCCCAAGCTTGAACTCTTGCCTCTCTTTATTCATCTCTCATCGGTAACTCCTCGTTCTTCGAACACTTCATCCACACAAAACTTAACAAAAACTTTGTGAGATCCGTTAGTATAATAAAGCAAATCACTACCTTTAGGTACTGTTGAAAACTCATTTCAATTTAATATTAGCACTTTATCTACTGTATTCCAACTTCACCATGGTTATACCCCCCGATACTACCCATGGATTCATCAAAATAAGCAAACAACACATAGAAAACAGAATATGTCAAAAACAGGACAGTCTATAGTAATCTAGAAATTTAGTAAACTTCTGTAACTCCAAAAATTCTAGATAAAATATGACAATTAAAAAAATTTGTACAGAAGTAATGTGCAAAAAAGTTTCAGACCCATTTGACTTTCCAGTAAAAAAATGTAAATTTACGCGCTACAGCCAAAGTTTCTATTTTTGTACTGCACATAGTAAACAAGCAATCTAATCATCCTAAAACCAAAGCTTGGCACATTACTTTTATAATAGAAAGGATATATACAAGGGTATAATTATTTACAGAGAAACTTTCATGAAAAATTCTACATTGTTTCCATGAGGATGAACACAAGTTCTCAAGGTCGACACTCACTTCTCCAATGCATAACTTTCTAATCACTTCTCTTCTTGAAAAAAAAATAGGCATATGAGGCAAGTGCATCTTTTTGCATTTCCTTTTTTTGATTTGTTTTTGTATGTTTCACCCATAACTAAGCAAATCAAAAAGGGAAAACAAAAACTACTTTGTGAAGAAAGCAAACAAGCACACACGAGAATATCAACCCCACGCTATTGCTCCCCGGCAACGGCGCCAGAAAAGAGCTTGATAATCCCCAAGTGCAGGGAATCATTGTAGCAATTTCCAAAGGTGGAAGCGATAAGCATGGAGTGTAGAACCTACAAGGAGCTAAAGGCAAGATCAATATTCTCTCAAGTCCTATCTTCCACTGATACGACTCTACGTACACCGCACATTTGCTTCCAACTAGAAACGAGAAATAAAACTACGTTGTGGGTATGAAGAGGATAACTTTGTATGATATCGAAGAGCTAAAATATAAAAGTAGGTGCTGTTATCATAAATTTAGAATATATTACTAAATATTATAAATAGCGAGTGTGGAATAATGATGGGTCGGTGTGCGGAATTATCCTAGGCAATTGTTAACAGGACCGGTAATCACTATTGCAATTTCATATGAGGGAGTGGCATAAGCTAACATACTTTCTCTACTTGGATCATATGCACTTATGATTGGAATTCTAGCAAGAACCCGCAACTACTAAAGACCATTAAGGTAAAACCCAACCATAGCATTAACATATCATGTCCCCTTTATTCCCATACGTCGTGACCCACTTATCCGTGTTTATGCTTCTGTCACTCAAGCAACACAGACAATAAGTAAACCATGGACATATTGCAACACCCTACAGTGGGAATCCCTCACGCTTGCATGACACGGAGGGCACAATAGCACAACACCGAAACAAATCATACAACTCATACCAATCTAGATCATCAATCAACCCAAAGACAAAGGATATCTACTCAAAACATCATAAGATGGCAACACATCATTGGATCATAATATGTGGCATAAAGCACCATGTTCAAGTAGGGATTACAGCGGGGTGCGGGAGAGTGGACCGTGTAAAAGAGATGAGGATGGTGATGTTGATGAAGACGATCCCCGCGACGATAATTCCCCTCCCGATGGGACTCCGGCGCCACCGAGAGAGAGGAGGAGAAGTTCTCCCCCTTGTTCTTCCTCCTCCATGGCCTCCCCCCTAGATGGGGAGAGGTTCCCCCTCTGGTCCTTGGCCTTCATGGCGATGATGGCCCCTCCGAGATCCTTCCCCGTGGCCTCCGGTGATGATGGCCCCCTCTGGCAGGGTGCCAAAGAGGGCCTAGATTGATTTCTCGTGGCTACAAAGGCTTGTGGCGGTGGAAATTCCGATCTAGGTTATTTTCTGGAGGTTTGGGTATTTATAGAAGAGGTTGGTGTCGAGGACAAGTCAAGGGGCCCCACAGGGAGTCCACGAGGCACAAGGGTGCGCCCCAGGGGGTGGGCGCGCCCCCACCCTCATGGAGCCCACGGGACTCCCCTCTGGTAGATTTTTGTTCCAGTATTTTTTATATTTTCCCAAAAAAATCTCAGTTGATTTTCAGCGTATTCCGAGAACTTTTATTTCTGCACAAAAACAACACCACTGTAGTTCTGCTCAAAACAACGTCAGTCCGGGTTAGTTCTAATCAAATCGTACCAAAATCATATAAAACTATTGTAAACATGGCATGAATACTTCATAAATTATAGATACGTTGGAGACGTATTAGGGGTCTACTGGGAAGAAGGGGGGAGAAGAAACAATATAAATACACGGCAACAAAAGCAATCACAAAGCAAGGCATGGTAATACGCGGTGTTAGGGGTGATCTATCGCGGTGCTACACGTTACAGATGGAGCGGGAAAACATTCAGAGGTATTTTACTAGCTCCGGGCAATTTTCGGTCAGATGAACCAAAGGGGAAAGTTCCATGTTCATCATGTTAGAGGCACGTGACAAGTAAGAGGAGGGCATATTCGGATTCATCTTGTTTTTCTGATCGTTTTTCATATAAAAAGTTTTTCGATGTGAGGTAGGGTTATTTTTCTATGATTTTTTAAACTTTAAACAATATTCTAGGTTTGCTGAATATTATAAGTTCGAATTAATTAGCAGAAACACTAAGTGTACCCACTAGTGTACCCAACTAGAGGGGTTGTGAGGCTGACAGTGGGTCCTAGTTGACTGCGCAGTCAGCAGTCAACTGGAGATTTTGACTGCTCAAAGGGGCCTAGGGGGTCCTACATGTCATAGTTTGGGCACTGCCCAGTCAGCAGGTGGACTAGTCAAGTGGGCCAAGTGGGGCCCAATGGTCAGTGATACAGACAACTAACAATGTTTATTTAAACCTAATAACCTAATTAGTCAGAGTGGGACCAAGTAGTCAGTGTCTGCACTAAATAATAGAGTTAAATAAATTAGCTAATGGCTACAGTAACTGGGCCCGCATGTCAATGGGTGTTAAGGGTGGATTAGCACCTAAACGGATTGACGCGCGGGACCCACCAACGTTTGAATGCCGGCGTGCGCCGGAGTTGCTCCGGTGAGCAACAGTGATGGCGGTGCGTCATGGAAACGGGCATCCGACCACGGATCGGCACGCAGAGAGGTGCTACGGGACGCTGGGGTTTGGCCGCGTCCAACGGTGGCCTCAGAAGGGCCGGGGAGGGACGGTAGCAACGGCCGCACTGGATCGAGCAGTGGCCGAAGTTCGACCGTTGATCGAATCATTGAATTAGAGCACGAAAGATCATGCGGTAAGGTGCTACGTGCTCCTGGGAGAGTGCCGAGCACGGTAGCAAGCTCGAACGGGAGTGTTGGTGGCTAGATCGATGGCGACGACATGGCCGACAGCGGAAGCTTCGGCCAGTTAGGGCAGGGGCGGCCTTTGGCGTGGAAATGGAGAGTAGATAGAGGGGAAGGAGGCGCAGCTCACCACGGAGCTCGGTGACGCGCTCCGCGAAGCCGAGTATGACTCGATGGCGAGGAGGTGGAGGCCGAGGTTTGGGAAGACAACGCGGGCGACGACGGTGATGCTCCTCGGCTCCAAACCCGTGGCTCAGTCACGTAGGGGAGGGCCACAGAGCTGCTGGTCATGCTCACGTAGCTCGAGGTGGCCTCTTGCCACGGCAATGGTGAGGTGTGGCGGCGGCTTTCGCTCGGGCGAGCGAGATCGGAGAGGGAGGGGGCAAATGGGAAGGTGCTAGGGTTCGGCGGGGGCTCGGGGAACCTTATCCGCGTGGATGGCAGCGGATGGCCGACACTTGGCCATCCCGGCCATGGTCGCGTTTGCGGCGTCCAGCGCGACGATGAACAGGGGAAGGAAGGCGACGAGCGGTAAGTGGGCTGGCCTGCCCAGGGTTTGCTCCTGTGGGCTAAGGCCCAGGGGAGCAGGGGGATTTTCCTTTCCTTTTATACTTTCCTTTTCTTTTTCTTTTAGGACTTTTCTGTTTTCCTATTTCTTTAAAAAACAGTTTAATAAAATATAAGACTTATAACTAATTTAGCTTAATATAAATTTAGGCCACTGCCACATTAGGTTTTAGCACTTAATTAAAATAGTTAGAATTTTTATAAATTAAAAAGCATTTAATTAATTGTTTAATCTACTATTTAAAATCATTTAGGTCATTTAAACATTTGCAAAAAAATGTTGGTTCACCACCATTATTAACAACTGATTATTTGCACAACTTGAACAGTTTAGTTTTCATGTTTGAGAAGTTTTGAATTTCACTTAGAATTTGAATTTGAATTTGACCGGAACTTCAAATGGGATATTGAACAAAGGTGATTAAGCACTATTTGGAAAAATGATTAGCTTAATCACAGAGGGTTACTATAGCATGACACTAGGGGTGTTAGAAATCTCCTCCACTACAAGAAATCTCGTCCCAAGATTTAAGAGGGGGACTAAGGGGAAAAGTTCTGGTTACGTAATGCTAGCCTATCCTTTCATTCTAGGTTGCCCTTCTTGAAGAAGTCGATCCCTTCCGTTTACGTCTTCATTCCTCTGCTCCAGGTCATCATGATGAAGTCGTTATTCTTCCTTCAGTATCTTCACTGTACCTATGAATGGACAAAGGGTAACTTCTGAACAACAGACCTCTGCAAGGTTGCTTATCTGGCAAATAACTCAGGGAAAGTGACAGAAGCACCTCTCAAATTGATCTTAAGAAAACATCAAGAGCAAAATAAGAAGGTATCATGAGAAGTTTCGAGCGGACAGGCAACCGTTCGATGCCTAATTAGAAGGTCAAAGGGGTCCAGAGCAACGAAAACAAGTGTTGCGTTTGATACTATAGTAGATCATCCCGAGGAAGGTGGCTGGTGATTTACATACGAAGCCAAGCAAGAGGAATAACTTTGGGGGCACGGGTGTACAAGAGAGTCAGGTTTCAATCCTGTGGAACTATGGGTTATGGGCCCAACATGTGGGTTAATAGCAGGAAGGGTGCTGTCATCTTGCACGGTAATGATAGCAAGGCATGTCAGAGGATAGCCTATCAATTTTGTTGGAAACAACTTTGGTACCAAGGGCGATTGAAGAGAACCATTTTCTTTCTCGTTGAAACAAGGCGGACCAGTAGGCAAAGTTCTCCTCCATTGATGGTTACCAGAATGTCTTCAACAATAGTAACAGGGTCTTACTGACAGAGTTGCACACCGAGGTGTTTATATAAGCAGGGAAATATTACTGCTCCTATCATATAGATCACAAGAAAGGTTAAACAAAACAATGGAAAGGAAAATGTGTTTAAACACAAGTATTTGGAGTATATCCTTCACAAGAACTAGCAGAGCAGGATATACATGAAAGTACGGCAAGTAGATAACCACTTCGATAAAGGGGGCGAAGAAATTCATGACATTACCCATACAACAGTGTTTGGATAAGTGATCAACAAACATTTAACATTGCGCCTCCAATGTTCTTACTGATGTTCGGAGTACCACAACCATGCTTCAGGATAGCATTGACATGGTCATCACGTAAAGATCGGACCTCGGGAACACAAAGGATCCATCAGGAATTTCTAGAACATCTCATGCAATTTTATTAGGAAAAAGATGAGGATGTGGCCGATGGGTTCAGCTGCAATCCATCGACATGTCAAAAAGGATGTATTTCCAAAATTATATGAACAAGTTTGTGTTGGGGCAAAGGCAAAAATGTTGTCGATGATAACACAAATCATCAATGGGCAAGGATGGTATTTCTCATCATGAATTTAATTAATATCCCGAAAGAGCTCAGAATGTTGATGACGATCACGACACATTTGTCGAGAGATTTCATGAAGATGTAATCAATCGACAATGACATCAAGTCTAAGCAAAAGGTTATAGGAATCACGAGTACAACACAAACTCAAAATCAAGCTTGTTGTTCAAGGTGAAAAGATATGACGAGGAAAATCGACGTAGGCTTAGCTCATCGTCGAAAATTGTGCTCCGGGAAGAAGGACCAGGTAGCACAGTTAAAATTTAGCATGATAATGATATAGCCGATCGGGCTAGGAATGACTTGAAGGATTATTAAACTCGTAAGCAACAAAAATTATTTAGAGTTATAGAATCAGAGTGCGGAATCGATTCACTTATTGGTGGTCTCGAGTGACTAATAAGTCAGAACCCGGGGGAAATCTGAATTCGGTGAGAAGCAACACTAGATGAATTCTCATTGGAAGCAACACAGTTCTTTGATATCCTCGAGATACCGGAGGGTAATACTCAAAGGACGATCAAAATAGAGGTTGCTGAGATTATCGATCTGCAGAAGGCAAGTGCTTTAACTTGTCCCCGAAATGGAATCAAAGGAGAACAATCATGGTCGGAACCACGGTTGCAAAGAACCAAATCCTAGAAATAAGATGAACTTATACCAAGGAGATAATTAATTTTAAGAGAAGCTTCCATGATAAGATCTACATCGTGTCCATGGGCATGAACACAAGTTCAAGGTCGACTCCCACTTCTTCAATGCATAACCTTTCATTCATTTCTCGCTTTTGATGAAGCTGTAGTGTTGAAATATTATAAGGCAAAACAATAGAAGAGTATGACTCATGAAAACTCTCGGGTTCACACGGATTAGGGAAGGCATAGGTTCAACCCATTGGGGCATCTTAGGAACATATAATGTAAACTTCAGGAGTAAATTATACCAGCTCGAAAGCAGAGCATGGTTGAGAAAGAACAGGATACCATTTATCAAAGGCATCATGTCTCCGAGGAAAGGCTCACAAGGTTGTTGAATATGAAGGATGCTGTCAGATAAAATCCAACAAAGGATCTGGCGGTCCACAAGGGATCTGATGTGAGCATCGGTACTCAACCAGAAGAAGAAAGATGCAAGGATATTAGATTATAGAAACAACTAACTAATTCAAAGCTCAATTGCAAAGGATTTATGATTTCCAAATCCAGGGATCAGAAGCAAACACTCTAACTAAGGATGGATAAGTTGAATAGACTTAGGAGTACAATCAACGGCAACTTGATTGGTCGAGAACCAACTCTTGTTCAAAATGACGTCCGGGTTAGAAGGATGAATTCTAGGATTCGACTGAGGATTGCGAGCATCCGGAACATACTGAATCAACATACTCAAAATGATAGTGACAAAGGATGCCAATAAGATTATTAGACTTATGGGATTAACCATAATGCAAGCAAGCAAGAATTTTAGGAGCAATAGGCTCCCGAGGATTTTCGGAAGATCGAATGGTACTTCGAAGACTTTTGTGAAACACATGAATAACTAGGGTTGAACAAATCCCAGGTATTTGTGAGGAATTATTCGTACATGTATTCATGCGAAAAAGGAGCTGCAACGCGCAGCAGGCACAATGGATTCTTGGAATATTTGATAGTATTACAGGGTATCTTGTAATAACAAGACCAATTGGCATGAAGGTATGAACGGAAAGTGTATGTAGATATCCATAGGGATTTATCCGTGGTAGGGAATTGCAAAGGTGGTGAGCAAAAGGGGCTCGGAAAACAACGAAGGGTATTTTCAGAATATTCTGGTGAATCAGGCGATCATCTGTATCGAGTGGCTCTCCGGGATAAATAGTTATGAGAACCTAGAGTTAGATTTAGTAAAATATTTAACCCGAATAGAAGAGAAATCAGAGTCCCAAAGTAAAGGTCGAGGAGTAAAAGATCCTAATACCACCCGCTTCTGATGTGGGCCTGTAAGCCACACAATAAAGTTAGTAAAAGTTTTTCAATAACTAGACTCAACTTCGGCCAAGGAGTTGGAAAGAGGGATTTCTACAGGGAGTCGACTCTGATACCAACTTGTGACGCCCCCGATTCAATCATACACTAATCATACATGCAAATGTGTACGATCAAGATCAGGGACTCACGGGAAGATATCACAACAGAACTCTAGGCACAAATTAAAAATACAAGCTTTATATTACTAGCTAAGGGCCTCGAGGGCTTGAATACATAAGCTCGAATACATACGATTCAGCGGAAGCAACATTATCTGAGTACATACATGAGTTAAACAAGTTTGCCTTAAGAAGGCTAGCACAAAAGCAACATCGATCGAAAAGGCAAGGCCTCCTGCCTGGGAGCCTCCTAACTACACCTGATCGTCGGTGTCCGTCAAGTAGTAGGCACCCTTGGGGTAGTAGTAGTCGTCGACAGTGGCATCTGGATCCTGGGCTCCACCATCTGGTTGCAACATCTGAGAAGAATGGAAAGAAGTGGAAAAGGGGAGTAAAGCAACCGTGAGTACTCATCCAAACTACTCGCAAGCAAGGATCTACACTACCACTACAAAAAAAGACACATCCGTGACATTTTGGGCCGAACGAATTTTTTTCCTGTCATACATATGACACTTCTATGACGATAATTGTGACAAAACCCGGTATCATCATAGATGTGGTGGGCTCCTACTTCTATGACAAAAAATCATGACAGAAAATGGGCTTTTCGTCCTGGGCGGGCCGGAGACGCAGCTGCATGACATTCTTTGGGCCGTCCATGATGGAAAAAACCATGGTAGAAGCGAGGGGGAGGAAACTTTCGGGGAGTTCCCGATTACGGTGGAAGGTCGGGGGCAGAGCGATGCACGTTTCTCTTGTACACGTACGCGCATGTGCGCGAGGCGTTGGCTCTAACTGAACCCGAGCGAGGCGTTGGGCTCTAACTGAACCCGAGCGATTGCAGTGCAGGCTACGCGTTACTGAACCCGAGCGATCGATCGATGGCTGTTAACTAAACCCGATCGAGCGATTCCTTCGCTACTGCTGCTAACTGAAGCCGATCGATTGGATGAACAATGAG